>NW_009929761.1:0-16637 GCF_000696875.1 Nestor notabilis | reverse complement strand
AAGAGTGTCAACCACGTCAAATGTGGAGCATGTTAATGGATTCCCTTCTGAATACAGTAAACAAATGCACAGGAACCAGGGAGACTAGAAGATATGCGTAGGGCCATGGTAACATAAGCTTGAGCCTATGCATGGAAGTGTAAGAAAATGTAAATTAAATTTCTTTGAGTTACTTGCTATATGAGCTCATCTAAAACAAAACACCTGCCTCAGGAGAATTCATACCAGTTTCTGACAGCAACTGCCATCTTCCTTTCTAACTATTTAAACCAAATCAATTTGTTTCTGAATGTATGTCCAAAATATTCTGCAAATTTAATGATCAGCTGCAAATGAAACAACGGAGAACTGCAAATTCTAGTTTTAAGTGAAATCCTTTTATTTTAGAATAAAAGCACTCTTTTTTTTTTTTTTTTTTACAGTTTATGTTTAGGATTTGAATAGCATTTTTTTTTCTGACACCTTAAATCTTAAAGTTGGATGAGAGTAATTTAGACGCTTCTGTGTAAACCTGACGTCAGGTGTGTGTTCAGAGGAACAACACACAGGGAACTGTGTTGTTTTTTTCTAACAGAAAACTTAACAACAGCACTTCCCAACACCTTCCTCCTTCATTCCCACTCTGGAGCTACAAACAAGTGACCTCTTCATAGTATTTACAGGAAGAGGATTGTCAGGTCAGGTTTTCTACTATGTTTGCTTTACTTCCTCAATACGTTCAATGCATTACACAAAATGCTTTCAGAGATCTGTGGTGCCCTCCTTGCTCCCTATATTTACCAAGTGTCCCCAGAATAATTTTTATTTCAGCCTCTGTGGGAGTTTTGTTGTTATTTGGTGCTTTTTTTGCCCCTTTCACAATCTGAAAAGGACTTCTACTGTTAGGAATTTAAATCTTCTGCAAAGGGAAACTGGCAGAAATGACATCCTGCGGAGACATAGTCCACAATTTAATTTTGTCTTGAGCATAATAAGATTTGATGATTACAGCCTTATAATTAACTGAAGTTAGGAATTAAGAGCAGTAGAGTCACTGTGGACACCCTCAATATTCAGTGGACAGAAAGAGGGGAAATAGATGAGCATAATTCTCCCCTGTGGTGGGAGGGTTAGGAATTGGGTTAGTCTTCTATCTTCAGTGCTACACAGAAATAGCTAGAATCAGGTTCATTTAAGCTGGTATAATACTGCTAGAATTATTCTTAGTATTATTACCAGGGATAACTAGTTTCACTGGTAGAAAATTATGAATTTTCTCTGCATTTAGCAGGACATTTCTATGAGAACTTTTGATCTGCTGTGCTAGCAAAACGGATGTTTTTTTTTTTTATAGGATGAATATATTATGGGTAATTAAACTAATGAAAGTTAATTTGGTATAACATGAAGCCAACTTGATAATAAAAGAACTCATTTATTTCAAATTCTATTATTCCAAAGAAGGAATGAAATATCCTTTCAATATAAAACAATATTTCAGTTAAAGTGCTCAACACCGTAGTTATGCACCTCTTAAAAATTCTAAGCATTTTAGTATGGATGGTGTCTGTACTCAATTTTTTACCCTTGTGTGGTCTCATCTTTACTCTTCCAGACTCACTGGTGCCTTTTCCTGGTTTCTGATGCCCATCATGTTCATGCCATAAATTCTGAATTAGATCAGTTCTCAAATGTCCCATGGTCTCCCAGAATAGCTTCTCTTCTTTCTTGAGTTCACATGGGAAAGGTAGACCAAAGAGTGAAGGAAAAGAGAAAATCATATTTATCTATTCATATTTTTGTCTATTGGAGGTTTTAGCATAAGGCTAGGCCAAGAGGATTTTTGGATATCAAAATACAGAATTCATTGTCTTTGAAGAAACAGGAAATGAAGGTGAAGTGGTGAGGCACTGGAACAGGTTGCCCAAAGAAGTGGTAAATGCTCCATCCCTGGCAGTGTTCAAGGCCAGGCTGGACAGACCCTTGGGCAACATGGGCTAGTGGGAAGTGTCCCTGCCCATGGCAGAGGGCATTGAACTAGAAGATCTTAAGGTCCTTTCCAACCCTAACTATTCTATGATTCTATGATTCCCAGGCAGAAGAGGACCAAGGGAAAGCTGTTATGACAAAAAGTGTGGGCAGGGGATTGTGGCATCAACATGGAGAGAGAGGAGAGTTTAGCACAAGGCTAGGGCTGAGGAAGCATGGGGCAGTTGGCTCATGGCTGAGTCTGTCTGCTGGCAAACACAGGATTTTAAGAAGGGATTTTAACTCATCTAAAGGTTCATTCACTGTTTGTTTGGCAGCTGGGTGACAGAATTGTGTGCATGAATTAAGAAACACACAGCAGGACCTTCCATTGGATTGACCCACTGCAACAGCAGTAACACAGAGTGGCAAAAGGCTCTTAGAAGGGGATCTGTTTGAATATGTTGCACTGATCCCATTTCCATTTCCATCAAGTAGGAGGCCTGAATGCTGAAGAAGCTACTTTTCACTGAACAGAAACCAGTGCGGCAGGGAACAGTGGGTGTGCTGGTATTGCCAGTGCAGTGGGATTGGCATTACCAGTCCAACTAAATGAACTAGGTAGTGGAGGAACAGAAATGGAGGTGGGAACAATACAAAAGGTGTGTGTTGGGTTTGAATATTAGCATCTTATGACCAGATATGAACTTGAGCAGAAGGTGCTAAATTACCTTATAACCCTTCTGTATTTAAGGGAAAAATAGGAAACATTTAAGTAAACGGTCACATGATGAAATATTTACTTACTTTGTTATCTGGCAAAATTCCCAATTAAGTAGGAAGATTTCTTTCAGAATTATTAAATAATTGCTTCTAACACAAATGTATTTTACGTGGTAATTATTTTGAACCGTTGTAGGTGTGACTGTTAATGAAACTCAGTCTTTTGCCTTTTCAGCATAGAAGGCAAAGGCTCAGTAGCTGCCTTCTCCCTGCTTCCCCAGGAGTATGTTATTTAAGAGCTTGCCAAGTCGAACAAATTTAATTGCAGTGCCTTTTTCTTTCTTATTTCATGCTAATAATGGGTTCACAAAACTGTACAGAACTATAAGAAGAATTCCTGGGTGTCTTTCTCTGTTTCCCTCTACGACTCCAGGGAAATGCAATAAACCCCCTGTTCACGTTTGCACCCAGGCTATGAAGTTAACAGTCTTTATCCATGTCTTTCAGAGCTGTAATCTGAAATAATTAGGTGATGACAGTTTTTTAATTTGGGGAAATTTGGGATTAATTCTATCCATCTCTTGAGACCTTGAGACCTCTTGAGTCTCTCCCTCCTTTGCAGGCACTTCTACTAAAAGAACAGGGACTGCACATAAGGAAAGCAGATTACAGAGCTCTCCAAATGTTACATGTTTTATTAATAACCACAACTACATTGTTAGGTCTCTCTAAAAGACAAAAAATTTCAGCTGCTTAGGCTTAAATTTGTCTTTATAGTCTCTTTGTAATTTTGAACAATTCTCTCTCCCGAGAGAATTAGAAGTTTTATATGGCAGTCTAGCTCTTGAAATATGCAGAACATAAACAAGTACCCAAAATGTCCAGTGTAAGCACTCCAAACCAAGAAGCTGACACATGTAATTTTCAAAGCTCCTTCTTCACTGGCATTGGAGAGCACTGACAAATCTCCAGCCCCAAGCACACTGTACTCTAGAGCAATGACTATGGGAGCATCACCAGTTGCATCCTCAGACTGTCCAGGTGCTCAGATTGCGTTGGTATTCTGGTGCAAATTTGCCGTTGTAGTACAGCTTTGTCAGCCTTCCCACTCATTCTGTCTATAATGAATAAACATGCCAGTGTTGCTATTTGAACGTAACCCTTCCCAAAATATGTGCACTGTAACTTGTTTTCTTTTCTATTTGGAACTACTGTTTGGTACACAGTGCTGCATCAGCAGCCTGCATATGATATGTGTATCCTGTGATTCAATTGGTCAGATAGAAAAAACTGCTTTGTCCTCATTCCCAGCTGTTGTATAAATTGGCTACTCCTGGAATATAATGGCACTGGTTTATGTTTTGTATCATTTAATGTACTGGAATTAATAGCAGAAATAACCATCATAATAACTTGAAAGTAATGATAGCCATTCTTCCTTCTGTGGAAAAAGGGCCTCCAACACTTAACACGAGTTTCATTCCTAGGCTTACACCCACTGAATGTATCAAGTGCACAAAAACTTTGATTCTTAGCTAGTCTCAGAGTAGGGCTGAAGGCTTTGAACATGGATATGCTCTGCATCTTGGGATACCTGCTACCTAAGTGCAGTGTTTAGGGCTGTGATGAGACAAAAACCTCTCTTTATATATCATATAATGGTATATCCTTGCAGGCCTTGAAGAAAAGTGAAAGCTAATTATGCCAAACCAACAAAACCTGCATTCTAGTCATCAAGTTATATGCATCATATGCAGCCATGCTTACCAAATGCTGAAATATCTGCAGGTTTCTTAATCAGCAATATAGAGTTATAACTGAGATATCGGAATCATCCATTCAATTAAAACAATCATAAAATAAGAGAAAATGCTGCCCTTTCACTTTTCTAAAATTGCCTTTGAGTCCTCCACAAACTGACTTCTGTGCTGTTCCCATTAAGACCCCTGAGGTTCCCAACAACTTTCAATTTATATTTCACTTATTGTGGAACAGCTAAATGCATCCTTGCAGGCTCATTCTCATGACATGGACTGTCTGCTGAAATGACCAAATCGCAGATCTGCTTCAGCGCAGCACAGCCTGCTACCTGGGTGCACACGCAGCGATTTAATCAATGTCCTTCCAGAATTTTCCCTGCTGCAGCATGCACTCTCCCTTCCCCTCAAATTCTATGCACACTGAATAGTGCAAATCATGGGACTGGTCATTGAAAATACTGTTGTTTGTTCTGCCTGACTGAATGAGAATTTCAGTAAAAGCAAACAACCTCACTCCCAAAATACCAAACAACCACTTTTATCTAAAGACTTGTTTGTGTCATTCTCAAAATTGACCAGTTCTTCTAATGTTTTCTGAAGTCATGGTTTAACTTTCAAACTTTTAAAGAGTTTTTGAATGCATCTATCATCCCTGGTAGTTCTTTGAAATGAAGTTGCAACAGGAAATCAACCACAAGCAAGAGAGGAATTAACGAAATTTAGGATTAAGGAAAAAAACCCAACCAAAACAAAACCAAAACCAACCAAACAAAAAACACCAACAAAAAACCAACCAACCAAACAAACAACCCACACCTGAGAGATAGAATTATTTCTATATTAATTTCTCTGTTTAAAGTATGTGTTAATCTGGAAGAAGGGAATCAAGTAGCAAAGTGCACATCTGATAAAGTTATTTAGGGTGGGAAATAATTATGCTTAAGACATTATTGGTCTGCCCTTAGTAACCACTAGGTGGGAATTCATTTTATTTTCTTGCCCATATGGGACCTTTTGAACTCTCCGTTAGGCATCTGAATTAGCCTTAAGCAGATGGGACATATACATTCTTTTGGCCTCCAATCTCTGAGGGCACTAGAAAAACTTTGGTGTTCAATATGTGAAACATATGGTTGATGAACAAAAGCTAACACATCAGTGAGTAAAATGACAATTAATACAGTTAACATAGGAAAGTAAACTGTACAAGACTTAGTAGAGGGACTAAGTTGCAAGTCTGCACCTTTGAACACAGATTAAGTTTCTGCTGAGTTGTAAGACATACAAGTAATGAAATGAAGCATAATAAAGGAATATAACAATCCACTTAACAATTTGAGTAATTCCTCTTACTCTGGATACAGACTAATACAGGCACAAAGGCAGAGGACAAAAATAAGTTGGGCTATGGAAAACTCTTCTTAAAAAGAGATTCAAAGTCTGGGCTTGTTTACTATGGAAAGGAGATGACAAATAAGACATATATATGAAAACCTCCCTGAACTCATGAGGAAAGTCAAAGAAAGCAGGATTTCTGAGAACCTGGATTTTCCTATACCATAGCATAAACGCAAGATTTTCCACACAGTAAGAAGCTGGAAAACATTGAAATAAAGAAACCAGTATTTTTTCACATGACAAAAAATTAGATGGTGGAACCATCAGCATGGGCAATTGATTAGGCCAGGGACTTAGATATCCAGTCCTTTATTTGCAGATCTGTTAAGTATAAATAGGAGAAATAAGAGACAAAAGGGGCAGATTGAACCCATGCCACCTCCTGGTATGCTTAAAACCTTTTCTGAAAATATGGACTTACAGGGGGCTTGGTTCTGATCCCCAGAGGCAGTTTGGGGATCCTTATTATTGTAGCAGAAAGACAGGTTGTGAATACATGGGATAGAGCCTGCTGTCCTCAGTGTCCACAGGACTCATTGTCCTCGAGGGACACAAGGGTAGCAGGCAGTGCTGTGACCTTCTTGGAAAGGTCCCACTGCAGAAGGACAGCTAGGATATTCTGCAGGAGGGCTAAAGGAGAGGACTGCCACTATCAGTAAGTTTATTTTCCATTGGTTTGTTATTGCATGCTTTTGGGACTCGAGTCAGCCTGCCCCTTTACAAGAAGAACAAGAACATCTAGAAAGAAGATGGAGACTCCCTTTTTACAAGTCACATGGAAGGGATGAGGGGTAATGGATACAAGTTATTCCCAGGGAGATTGCAGTTGGAAACGAGGAAATTTTTTCACAGTGAGAACAATCAACCATTGGAATAATCTCCCCAGGAAAACTGGATTCCCCAGTGTTGGATATGCCTAAGATTCAGCTGGACAGGGTGTTGGTCCATGTTGTCTAGACTGTGCTTTTGACAAGAAACATTAGATGAGATGATCCTTGAGGTGCCTTCCATCCTGGTACTCTATGATTCTATGACAAGGCAAAACAACTCTTTGTCATGGCATTCTCTTTGCAAAGTTGCTGCCTCCAGCCTTCAAAATAGCTTCAACAAATCCAGTAGATTAACCAGACCTCCTTAGCAGCTGATTTAAACCCATGTATATATTCCACTGTACAATCTTAACTAGATCAATTACAGAAACAACCACAAAACCCACAAAAATTGCCCACATTTTTGAAAGGGAGATCACAAGAGGGTGATTTATTTGTATTAATTTTTAAGTCCTTGAAGATAATATCTGGTTGATTATAATGTTTATTTAAATTCTTGACTATTTCTTTCCAAGCCTATTTTTTTTACAGCAATACTGTTCCGTCAACTGACGATCTTTAACAACACTCACTTAGTAGTTCAGGGTACTCTCTGATCAAGCATAGGTGTTCCTGTGAGGAATTTCACAATTAACAGTCTCTGCAGAGAGAGAAATCCTCAAAATCATGAGGTTTGAACTCATTTGCTAAAACTGCCATGATTTAGTTTTATCTGGAAATCAACATATTAAATCAAATTCTTTTATCATTTCAAGAACAGCAGTCATTGCACTGGATTCTTAATGGATCAATTTCTCCTATAAAAATGCCTCATTTTAACTGGCTTTATTTTTTAAAAATTAAAATAAGTATGCTCACTAAGTAGATGTGATACTACTAACATTACTATCCTGGTTTGCACAAAGCAGCTGTATTTTGTTCATGTACCATTGGCATAGTTTTTAAACTGATGTAAGTTGGCATTAGCCCACTGGATCAGACAGTTGAGATCTGTCTTGATAATTTGATTATTGTCAGCTATTTCTGCTATATTCAAAATATCTTTAAACTTCCGTTGCAACGCCAAAAAGTAAAAGGCTTTGTGCTTCCCTGGATACTTTTTATGTGTTATTTAGATCATGTCACTCACAGAAATAAAAAATTATCCATGGCATTTTTTCTGCAATGACACAGATTTATTTTTTCTCTAACTGGAAGCAGCCGAAACAATATTGAAAATGCAGTGGCAGTCACAGGAAACAGATGCTGCAAAATGACCAACTACATACATATTTCATTTCATCTAGTCCTACAAAGTCTGCATTCAGCTGAGTAACAGTTTGTCTCCACCTTTTAAGCTCAGGTGTATGTTTTCATTTGGAAGTAATGAAATCATAGCACCATTTTTTCCAACTAGTTATAAATTTCAGACATTTCAACTAGAAATGCAAACAGATGGACTAGCCTGATGTCCTAGCAGTGGTGTATCACACTATGCAAGTTCTTCTCTCGGGGTGAAATTCAGGCCTGTTCAGAGACTAGGCTAGCCAGGTAGCACGGGGCTTTCAGTTAAACCAAGGACATGAGCCTTTTTCTGACTCATTGTGCAGCCAGATACATTTCACTGTTGCCTGGGTTCACCTCCTTCTCCAAAACTAACTTGCATTTAGAAGTATGTTACCCTGAGCAGTCCCATTAAGGACAGAGCATCAGACAGAAGGCAGTCTGGGAGATTAGGGTATAGCTGGAGAGAGAAAAAAAAAAAAAAACTAAACAAATGAAGACCAAAATGCTACAGGGAGGAACTGGCTATTAAATGTCTTTGCAGTACCTTGCACAATGGACTTTTGATCTTTTCTCCAGTATAGATATTATAGGCATGTGACAACTTTGTAACACTCTGCACAACTACTATTGTCTGATGCAGGTATTGCTGTCGATAGCATTGTTGCTTTCTTTAAAATTAATAATCGTTCCTTGTACTTAATTTCTTCTCCTTTTGTGTCCCTTTTTATGTGCAAGTTTTGAAGAACACCTTGAGCTATAACTGAAGCTTGTTCCAGATCTCTAGGGCCTGTTCGCACTCCTAATGAAATAAAATTGCTGTTGGTGGGACATGTGCAATAAATTGGAATAATTCAGTCTCCCCAGTGCATGTGTATATGTTTCAGTAGACATTTAAATTGGACCCAAAAGGCAGACTAGATTTTTATCCATACAGATTACACTGGGAACTACGCAACTGCCAGCAACTGCCTTTTGATTAACACTATGTTCTTCTTAGAGCAAATCTGATGTAATAGATAATAAAAACCTGTTGTTAAGACAGACTGTTTAACCTTGGCACTTCGTTTCATGGGCTGTTAGGTTCCTAAGTAATGATTGCAATTCTTCATCTACTAGAGCTTATGATGTTGTAAATACACTTGAGTTAATAAGTCACAATTTCCCACTTTTTTGATTCACTTTTAAATGCCTGGTACAGACAACAGTTCGGGCTTTTTGCCGGGTCTGTATGAAGCACTGTGTCATATCTGTTTTGCATGTACTTTAGTACAGCACTTGAGTAGAGGGACAATGGAAGGACCATTGATAAGTGTTTAATTGATTAGTGATATAACCACACTGTTTAATTTTTTTTTTTTTTTTAAAAAAAAAAGATGAAGCAAAAAAAAATGTAACAATGAGGTTAAAAAGCTGGTCTTGCTGTATGGTAAATTTACTTTTAGCACATGTGAAAGCTGCTTCGCCTTTCTAACGTGGAATCCTAAAATAAAGCTGAAATGAAGCATTAATATTTGGGAAGAAGGAAACAACACTGTTTAAGGCACCAGCCTGGGGTTTGGAAAATCCATGTTTAATTATGACTTTTGCCATAGACTTTCTGATTGAACCATTTATCCATCTTTAGTTCTTCATCTTCCAGGCATGATGGACAAGTCTTTTCTTCCACCCAATATTTTTCTTATTCACTTACATTCTGAACATCCTGCAGTCAAACACTGTGCCTTACTGCCTGTGTAGTTAGCAAAATGGGAATTAGTTTTTATTGGAGGCTTTATGAACTGTACATGTAATAGCCCACAAAGGTGAATTAATTATTATTTTAAAATTCATTAATGATTCGGAAGATGTGACCATTTCTGCAATGGGATATGCTGGCCTTTTAAAATGAGGAAAAATGGTTCTCAGGGTTATGTTACCAGATATCAGTCACATTCCGGCAAAAGCCAGAAAAACTGCTAAGCCTGAGGAAGCTGTGTCACAGAAAAAATGCAGTTAAAGAAAACTATATTGCTCAAGACTGGAATCAAAAAAATTATAAAGAGCCAAGGTGATGCCTATCAGAAAAGAGTGATAGGACAGCCAAGACTTGTAGCTTATCCCTAGTGAAGCATATGGGTGGAAGAACATATTTGCCATATAATTTATATTTCTCTAGAGCACAGGAATTCAAGCATGATAATATGCATATCTAAAAAAATCTGGAATCTGTTTGGTAATCAGAAATTCTAGGAGATGCTCTTTTTATTTTGGCTCTTAGAATAACGTCTTTCAGGCTTTTGATTTCAGTTGTGACTATGCTCTCTGGGAAGGACAATCTTCCAACAGGTGAAGCCTGGATTACCACTGCTCTCTTTGCTTCAGCTTTGAAGAATATTCGCATTCATGCTTTTCCATCAGTGGTCTAAATGCACATACCGTCATCACACATAGCATCGTCTCACCTGCAACCACTGATCATTACGCACTGTAGAGATAATGTAACCTATTGCTTGCATATGTATGTTTTAAAGGTAACAATAACTTCTATCAGTGTAATGTGTCCCAACTACTGTCATCCCTGATAAAGCTTTATTTAGTTAAGACAGGTGAAAAGAAATTATAATATACAAAAAATATTATCCCCTCTTTTGTCATGGGTGTTTTCCAAAAATAGCTACATTGTTTAGATGTCTAAATATCAGCCCTGAAACAAGCTGTTCAAACAACATGCGTGGTTATTCCAGTGTCTAAAAAAATGAAGCCCCATGACAGCATATAGTCAACAGCAGACACTTCTAACAAAAGATACAAATTGTACCTGAGACAGGGAGCAACCTTTTTCTGTGCTCATGTGGTCCCTTCTCTGTTTTTATCCAAACCTTTACATAATCTGATACTTCAGCACAGCATGTCTTCCAAAAAGCTAAAACTTGCCTGTTTGCTGAGAAATTTGGGCATTAATGTAAAACAGAGACACTGAGTGGCTCTTTCTGTAGTGGATTACAATGAACTGGTGGGTCTAAATTCCTGGGTCTAAATTCTCATCAGTCTGATAAATATGATCTATATTACATAAAGTTATAATTCATACAACCTTTTGAAAAGAAAATGCTGGTGCACAATGGAGCTTCTTGCAGTGAGTTACTGCTTAAGCAATAGTCTTCTAAAACCACATATTATCAGATTATTGTTCATGTTAAGTATCCTAAAGAGAGGCCAAAGGCACTGAATGTCTAAACAAGGTCAATTTCAGATAATATTCCTCATTAACGATCTGAGAGAGCTGCATAATGGCTCTATTAGCTGCCAGCACAGCAAAGACTCACCTGCTCCCTTTGCCTGCAACCCAGGGAGAGAGCAGACTGACAAAGATGGGAAATGGTTAGCTGGTTATATCACTGTGTCACTATATAAACTAGCCTACTTGTACAACTGTTATAGTAAATTCCTACTTATAGAACATATTTTTTCCTAGTTGAACTAAGGGATATAGTTCACAACAGGACCTATTTATTATAAGAAAATGAGTCTCAGTTATCTACAGGAAATCTGAATTCTGAAGAATTCTTTTGTACAGAGTATCAAAACTTATTAGTTAGCAGGGACGATAAACAATGGGACAAATTGCCTCCTATTGTTTTTATTATTAACATTTAGAGCAAAACAGCCTTGAAGGGGCACTTCTATATTGCAACCTACTTCTAACAGTAGTAGGAGTTATGTAATTACCTCTACATAATGGCTTCCAACACTGTACCTATTCCTATACTTCCTCATCAACTTTGTGATTTTGCAGTCACATTCTCCTATATATGTAATATACATATATATGTATGAGATTTTAATTATATACACTTCTGCTACAACCAGAGAAAGATGTTTTAGTACCATTATATGATGAACACAACAAAACTAAGTGAATATAAAGAAGTGCTTATGCACTGGGTAAATTAAGTAGGATCCCACCCCAAAATAAAGTCCTGCTTGGTTTTTGAGAAATGTGCCAGTTTAAGGGTGAGAGAGGGGAGAAGGATGGACAGCAAGAAGTTCTTTGTTCTTTCAGCTAGGACATCCTAGTAAACTTCTAAACACATCCACAATCCATCAACATGGAATAAATTATTTGCAAGAACAAGCCACTCTAGAATTTATTGTGTAACTGACACTTGTTCTTTTACTTCAAAACAGACCTGAAATACAGCAATGTTGATATGGAGTGCCCACATATGTGAATACTAAATTTATTAGTTGTAAAAATAAGTAAGTGTTGATTGCTTTTTTTTTTTTTGTGAGTGCTTTCTCATAAAAGGAGTAGGTGATTTAACATGCTGAGGATTTTAGTTCTAAGTCGCTAAAAGCAGCTGCAGCCTATTACCCTGGCTTGACAGCCACAGACCCCAAGTGTCATAGTACTTGCTACACATACACCACTGAGGACAGAGTGAATGTCTTATGTTAAAAACCAACTTACTGAGTGAAAAAAAAACAAACCAAAACCAACCAAAAAAACAAACAGACAAACAAATCAACATAAACCCCACACGCTTCTCTGGGAAATCATCTGACTTTTTTTTTCCCTAGGATTTAGGAATTACAAGAAGTCATGAACTAGATCTATAAAAGGTCATATTTAATTTACTTTCACTGTTATACAAAGGTATGTCCTTGTATTTCTGAGCAGTTCAGCAGCCTCCAGAGAGAGGTTTAGTAAAGAAGAAACTTACCTCTGGCAGGTAAATCAAGCAGTTTAGATTTTAGACCTTCAGCTACAGCACACTTAACAAGATTAATATGCAGAAACTCCTCCCATGTCTATTCAAAGCAAAGGGGGGAATGAACTAAAATAATTTGGGCTTTCAAAAATGAAAGGCAAGCATTCCAAGTATTTCTTAGCATATCAGCCCGGTTTTAGAACTAGTGAATTTACACATTCATTAGCAGTGTCAGAAATTTTTTTGGAAAGACCAACTTCTGCTTGCTCGTATGCCATCCACCAAACCAGTCTTCAACTTCTGGCCAATATTTCCACGTGAAGTGTTTAGGGACTCTCTCCCAGCAGCTGGAAGTTCTGTTGTAACAGTATATCCTACAGCATGTTTACTTTGATCTCAGAGCAATCAGTAATAGAAGACTTATGGTTGACAAAAGCTCTATTTTTCCATGCCTGGTCCCAGACAATGTTTCACAAGCAACTTGACCAGTTTCTGCAATTACCATTATATATTGATTTCTGAAGTACTCTCTGAGTATATCAGTGCACTTGAGCAGATTGAACATCAGACAGGACAAACAGTATGAAATTAAAAAAAAAAAAAGGATAAAAAATCCTTTAAAACCTTACTACAGATGAGAACAGAACACATTTGAGCAAAGGTGTGAGCATTAGCCTGGGTATCGTGCACGTGGGATAAAAAGCAAAGAATCCAGCTCGTAGTGGAGAGCTTGGGCTGAAGTTTAACAAAATGAGGAAGATGAGACAAAGTTAAGACTCTCTGTACTTGAGGCTAATACAGTCTTTTGTTCTGAAATCTCCTAAGGGGAACAGTCGTAAGTCCAAAATTCAAGCTATGTGTTCATATTGGGAATGAGATTAATGAAAGTACCCATGTACTGTAAAAACATACAAAATGTCCTGCTGAGTCAGATCAATAGTCCACTTTGCCCAAGAGTCTGTCTCCAACAAATAGCAAGAGGAGGGGTTCTCTCCTGTCATTCTTTTCTAGCATCCACAATTGTTACATTAGGCTGCTACTCTGAGGAACAAAGCCAGGATTTGATACATGCTGTGCCAATTACCTATGATGTAGTCACTGTAGTTGTGCTAGCTTAATACAGGAATACATTTTACACTATCTTTTATCTCATTTTGAATATATAACAATACTTTTGAGCTGATTACCAGTACTTTTATAAAGCTGTACTAGATTGGACTCCTGCTCAGCAATACCAACTGATGTATTGAATGTCCTCCCATGTGTGTAGATAAGACAGCAAACACTCTTATACGATCGGATTTGAACTAAATCCTGCCCCAGTTTCTACTTGCAAGAGCTGAGAGTGGTGTAGATCAAATTCTGCTGGTGATCAGTGCCGTTGCTGAGGGAGAGTTAGAAAGACAGAGTAGGTGAGGTGAAGCAGGACATCAGCTTTCAGTTCAGTCATACATAGTAGGTCTTATCCCAGAGACAAAAAATGCATGTTTATTTCATCACAACTAGCTTAACTGATCACTAGGCCACCTCCTGATGCATTTTGTATCCTCAGTTACTAAGGAAAATGTTGATCTTCCCTGTTAAATTTGCTGCAATGGCAGAGCATTGCCTTGCAGTATGAGAGAATACCAGACGTTTTGTCAGTATAAACCAGGCAAAGTAGTACTTCTTCACACCTTTTGGTTTTGTTCAACCTTATAACTAAACAAGCTCTTTTCCAAATCAGGTTGATGTGCGACTGGGTAATTGGCAGTACATTTGTGGTATTGTTGGCAGGAAAGTTTGAACATAATCGCATCTGTTTTAGTGTTTTAGTGATTAATTCCCTCAAAATATTCCTGATCCAGTTATGTAATTTCCTACAGACACTGTTTTATAACCGTGGGTCTGATTCACCACTGCATCACTCCAGTTTTATACCAGCACCAGTCTAGATGGTTGATTTTGAGAAGGGTTATATCAACACAAAACTATAGCAATGGAGTTGTGAGTCAGGCCAAAACAGGGGCATGTATTCTGGGCAGAAAAATTATTTGAAGAAACCTAATTGTTAGAAACCTTGAAAAGGCCATAGTACATCCAGGTGATTTTCTCATTCCTGGCTGAGCCAAAACATTCTCCAGGTCCTGCAGCTTTGCAGGCCCACTGAAGCTACAGCTGCAATTCCCAGCACATGAGTTTCTGCCACCCACATCCCCTCCAACTTGGCTCATTTTTAGCCTTTTGCCAGAAAGGGCTGAAGGAATGAATCTTAATCTGTATTTTTTAAAAAAGGTTATGTAAATTCGGAACAACCATGCTGAATTACTTCAGCGGAGGGTCTGGCCTTTCCTAAAAAATTTTATAACTGCAGTGTCCAGAGCAGAATAATTTTGCTAGATACTACTCTGGACTGGCAGCTTTCCCATTCCTATCTTGTATTTGCAGAGCATATAGAGCTGGTCTGGGATATCAGAGTTCACTTATTATTTCTGCATGTGCTGTGGTGGTTGGGGGTCAGGAACCCCCTGCCTGCTGTACCTTTGGGCTGGGAGGAGTCCCCCACCCCTGAGGGATGCTGAGCTCTCTCCCCTTAAGACCAACAACTGGTTTCATTGTGGGGTGTGCTTGGGGAATGTGAGATTGTGTTTTAGATTACAAATCCTTCTGTTGCCAATCTCTGCTGTAGAGAAGTGGATTGAAAATGTGCCAATATGATCAATCAGATGCTTTTTAAAAAGTCTAAGACTGCAAGAACAAGCAGAGGTGAAGAATCGCTTATGTCTCTAGCATGAGATTATAATTACATGTGGCGTTTTTTCCTGTTTACCAGATTTGTTGATGTTTGCTTCACCATTTGTTTCTAACACAAGAATTAGCAAATACTTTGCCACTCCAAGTCAAAATGCTCTGCTGAAAGCCGCATTTCCACTCAAAAAAAAACCCTAAACCAACCCCAAACAAAAAAAACCCCAACCTCTCCTCTAAAAAAACATTAAAAATTCCTACTGCTCTGTGGCTTAAAAAGCATGTAATGAAAAAACATTGGCCTCTCAGTCCATTTTCTGAAATATTCTTCTATATACACTCACAAAAAAAATCCTGTGTTCCTAAACTTTCTGACAGCTTTTTGTTGCTGGATATGCCAAGAGGATACAGTCTTGCTACCTTCATTCAAGTCATGGGAATCAAGAGCTGATCCAGCTAATTTACATGTTTCGGGTGAACATCAATCAGTACTAATCAGTAAAGAGTAAGACACCTACTAAGTAGTTTTCACTGTAGAACTATTTATCTGTTTTTGATTTGCTCATAGGACATAGTTCGTGCTTCCCACTTAGTCGTGATTTGTTTCTTTGTGAATTTTTTTGTTGCTTAAAAAGTTCAGTGAAAGGTTTCATTTCATATTTAGACTCCTCCAGATACTCTGCTTGTCATCTTTGTCCACATAATGAATGTATTTTTCAGTGGAGTTCTGACTTTGCAAGCTCAGTTACATTCTAATTGATGTTTTAGGAAAAGGCTTAATTTCATTGCCACTGTTTCTCAACCAATCTATAAGGGCCACTCAGCAAGAAATGCTGGTGTGCAAAAACAACCATCTAGCTTGTAGTCCCCCTTATGTCCATCTCTACCTGCTATAGCTTGTCTTATACATAGTTTACAAGCTTTTTGCAGAGTTCCCATATTTCTGCTTTACGTTTGTGACTGAGAAAGATATGACCTTGCAGGCTGCAACATATGTAAAATGAGTCTGATTCTCAAGATCCCTTGAGCCAGTGCTGCACAGTTAATCTGTGCACAAGCAGTAAGCCCAATATCAGGCAGCATGCTGGACATACTGAACATGTCAAGGATCAGCTTTACGATCTCACTGCATATACTCGTCATGGTTTAACCACGCCGGGCAACTCAGGACCATGCAGCCACTTGCTCACTCCCCCCCCCGCTGGTAGGATGGGGAGGAGAATCAGAAAAAGGTAAAGCTGGGTTAAGATAAAAACAGTTTCACAATTGAAATAAAATAAATTATAATAATAGTA
>NW_009929760.1:8813-9732 GCF_000696875.1 Nestor notabilis | reverse complement strand
TTCCTTCCTATCTCCCTTCCTCCCTTTCTTCTTTTTTTCTTCTTTTCTTTTTTCTTCTTCTTTTCTTTTTTATTCTCCTTATAATTTACGATGGTTTCCTACCATTTATGCTAAAAGTTCTTGCCAAGCCTATTTTGGATGCTTTCCAATTTCCCCACAGTTTTTTCATTCTTTTTGCCTGTATGAAAAGTTCCCATCAAGTCTTTAAATTCCCTCTATTAATTTTAAATAAGAACAAGCTAACACTTAGTCTTTTCCCCATGATTCATATCCATAGGCTTTTACATGATTTCCTATAGCTCTCATTTTCAAGGATAGTCACCCTTACAAGGACATGGGCTGTGAAAAAGCCTTATGCAAAATGCACTGTAATTTCTTCCTCCTTCTTAATGTCTGCAGAACAATCTTAACCTAAATTACTATTCTCTGGGTAATGGAAAACAATATTTCTTTGGTTTTCAGCATTTTTAAAAGTATTGAAAAGGGAAGGAACTTTGTTTCTGCTAGTTATGAATCTTCCTACCATTCTGTATAGCCACTTTTCTGATTAGTGCAATATTTGCTAGTTGGGATCTCAGACTTCTTTATCACCAAAGTCAAGAGGAACAGTGCATTTATGTGATCCTAATTTTAATTCAGATTGTGGAACCATAAAATGGTTTGGGTTGGAAAGGACCTTAAAGATCATCTAGTTCCAAACCTCCTGCCATGGGCATGGACACCTTCCACTAGAGCAGGTTGCTCAAATCCCCATTGTCCTGGGTTCAGCTGAACCCAGAACACCCATACAACCTGGTCTTGAACACTTGCAACAATAGGGCAGCCCATCCCTAGAATATAGAAGTGGAAATGATGGGTTGTTTCCAAAGTTATGACACTTGAATATATACTATTCATTTTATTATTCTTTGGGAAAGAG
>NW_009929760.1:658-8753 GCF_000696875.1 Nestor notabilis | reverse complement strand
GAGTTTTAAATCTAGGAAGGGAGCTGTAAGCAGCTGCAACACAGGCCTGTAATAAGTTATAATACCTCCAGGAAGCAATCTCATGGATTACAATTCAAATCATGCAAATCATGTGTTCTGAATATTGTCAGCTTTGTAAGGGAGGTGTACTTGTCATCATGGATTGCACTTGGGGTTTTTATTTCCAAGATTATTAGTACTGTTGACGGGTAATTTTAGAGGATAGAAAAAGATCTAAGATTTTATTAAATCTTTAGAAAAAACTTGTGAGTATGATTGTCATGAGGCAAGAAATATCCTGGGAAGTGTCTACACAATTTATCTAAAAAAAAAAAAAATCCATAAAAAAAGTAATACCCGTGGGTTGAGATTTTTATTTCCAAGATTATTAGTACTGTTGACGGGTAATTTTAGAGGATAGAAAAAGATCTAAGATTTTATTAAATCTTTAGAAAAACTTGTGAGTATGATTGTCATGAGGCAAGAAATATCCTGGGAAGTGTCTACACAATTTATCTAAAAAAAAAAAAAATCCATAAAAAAAGTAATACCCGTGGGTTGAGATAAGAACAGCTTAATAACTGAAATTAGCCCTCCCACATTCTTGAGCCTCTCCTCACTGGTAGAGCAGGAGAGACTGGAAAGTCCTTGATCAGGGTAAATGCTACTGAGCAACAACTAAAACATTCATGTGTTATCAGCATTGTTCTCAGAATAAAGCCAAAATACAGCCCTACAACAGCTACTAGGAAGAAAATTAACTATCCCAGCCAAAACCAGGAGATGTAGCCACTTACCCCTACAATGTGATGTCTATTACAATGCAGTGTGTATGTCTGCTTGGTACTAAATACAGGATTTTCTTCACACTAGATGCAATTTCATTCCCAACTTTGCCATGATTTTCAGCATTATCTACCATAACTTTTGTAAGTTTACTTTCTATTTTGTGCTAATAATAAAACTTTTTTGGCATCTTTATTTGTCTTGGAGAGGTAAAGGCATTTAAAATTTTGAATGTAAGGGAGTTTATATGAGAATTTTTTGGATAGATGGAATTTGGCCCTTTTAAGTTTCAAAGTTTTAGATGGGTTTTGTTGAGTAAGGTTGGTAGGATTAGATTCAGGACTCTGTCTTATATTATTTAGTCCATTTAAGAGCTTAATTCAGGACCATGTTATGTATGCAAAGTTTATGCCAAATAAAAAGAGAAACTGTCCAGAAGGTGATAACAGAACCTTTTCTCAAATGACCCTTACCTCAGACTGAAAGTAATGAATAGCCTTACCAGAAAACAGCTCAAAGAAAAAGAATAGTTAATGATACTCTTGGCACATCACAGACAGAGAGAACATTAATGCAGTTTAATGAAATCCCAGACAGAAAGCCAAATGGCTTGTGTGCCTGACATGCATTGACAAAGTATGATCAGTTTCTTGGTGATTTATGTGCATGTGTGATCCAGATGAAACTACAGGATTTCAACTGAGATAATGTGCATAATTAAAAAGCAAAAAAAACCCAAAACAAAACCCAAAAAATCAATGCAGTGACAGAAGTTGATGGAATCTAATCAGGGAAGTAAATGAATAAGAAAAAATAATTCTATTCGATTTTGTGCTGATCTGTGTAGTCAGTTCAGCAACTAAATCACTAATCAGACAAGAGATGGCTGACCTAGGAAAGGAGCAATCTCACTTCTCAGCTGGATGGGAAGTTTTAAATTATCTGCTCAAAGGAATGTTTTAAAGATACAAAAAATACAGAAGAACATTTTGGGTTTCAATTAAGCTTATGGCTTATATGGAAACAGTTCCTTTTACAGACTAGCAATATGATTTGCTTATTTGGAAGCTACTTTATAGCAATATTGTTTTTAACAGAAACTATTTCAGCAGATGGAACTGCAATTTATTTTTGTGTCCATGTGTGTTAGTATTTAGGTGAATTTTTTATTCCTTTAACCTCTTCATTTGCCTAAGTGCCACCTGTCTGCTTCAAGGGTTGTGATAACGTTATGTTGCAAATATGAGGCCTTGACATAACTTACCTGTATTCTTATTCTGCCAATCTCCATCATGTTGACTGCCTTTCTGGAGGTGGGTTTGTATTTCTTTGCCTTGAGAAATTACAGAATTTTTCTTTGTCTTGAGAAATGACATGTGAAATGTCTCCAGAACAAAGATTACATAGTAATTTGTGGAAAGAATTGGAATCAGAAGAGGAACATACGGTTTATAGCTGATTATCTTGTCCCAGGAACTCAGTGAGTTCTTCCATCCATTTTATGGGGCAGGTAAGGAGGTATATATGTTTCTCCTTTTGTCCCAAATATATTCGAATACCAAATATAGTGGTCAGAATCACAGACCACCTGGGCAGAACCAGATCTCTCCTGAGTGAGCAAGGGATCTGATCAGGTCCACTTGAATGTGAAGAAAGAACATAATGTGGAGGGATCACCTTGCAAATGTGTATGTGACAAACCCATCTTGAACATCACACTATAGATTGAACCTGCAGTTCGTGGGATGAAAGATCCTTGACTGCATCAGCTGCGGGAATCAGTTCTCTTGCATGTAATTTAACTCTGAATGCTGATCATAGAAAGGATATGAAAGACTTGACTTGTATTCTATGCAAAGAAGAAAAATCTGTAGGACCTTGAAGCCTTTTTTGTGTATTTACTTTTGTAGGGTTCAGAAACCTGTATTTAAATACCTTGATAACTTGACTAGCTTATCAGAAACACTTACCGTCAATGGGGGCTTCTTCAAGTGGGAGTCTGAGGTCCTTCACTCTGAATCCTCATGGTATACAGTTGGATCATGGGGACTGCCTCATACATCTGAAAAAAATAGATTTATTGTCAGATTTTCTATTAGACTGTCACAAAATGTTTTACATATTTAATTCACAGTATTTTACCCTCTGAGTAAAGTGTAACTGTCCATAATGTTGAAGATAGAAGTTTGATAATGTATGACTTTCATTCATCAACTTCTTGAACTCAGCAGGCATTGCAATAGTACATTAGGAGAGTATTTAGTTCCCAATCCATACCATTGATCAGAGCACTTGAAAGTGTTACAGCTCTGCCTGGGAAATCTCTAAGTTCCTCTTTGACTTAAAGTCTGTGATTTTAGCTCAGGACCTTTCTGATTCAGTTGTTGTTGTGTTGATGAGGTGGTGTCAGATATGCAGTGAGGCACTGAGGGAATAATAGGTGTGTCCTAATGTTATATCCATGCTTGAAATGTCTGTAAAGTACAGATATTCACATCTGTATGTATATTTCAACTCCTACTAGCTGAATCTGTAAATATTAGTGGTGTTCCAGATGTCAAATCATGTGATGAATGGTGAGAAAAGTGGAAGGAAACCTTCCCATTGGCAGCCAGAGGAAAAGACTAGCTGAAATGAAATCCAAGAGTGTTCTTTTTCTTCTATGTGCATCACTCATTTACACAAAGATTTTGTGGCGGTTACAATGGGAAACAACTCTCTCTGATAGCTGGACTTAATTAACTGAAATATTTTTCATTTCCCTTTTTTATTTTTAAATTATTTTTATTTTTAATCCTAGTTCCTGCTAGAACAGTTCTAAACTTCCTGGAAGGTCAGCATGACAGTCTGGAATTGCCACAGTCTTGTGATGCCAAAAGAGCTATTTATGGTTCAGGGCTTTTAAAAGGCACTTCAATTCTTGATTTGCCATATTTAGGACTGGAATAATTTTTCTCCTTCAGTCCTTTCACATTACACAGCAATGCAGAGTGACATTGACACTGGAGGCACTTACAAAACATTTGCCTGAATGGTGTAAATTGACGTTTATATAAATGGACATTGATACAAATGCCCATTGGACATGAAAATGCAGTCTTGTGTTTTTTGAGCTCATTAGGAGATTTATTGTTCTCTAAATAGCTGGAATCTCTTTTCCAGAATTTAATTATAGTATTAGATGAGTCTTTGCTCCAGTTCTTTGGTGCTAAAAGCCAGATAATTTTGTGACAGCGTTGTTTCTAGTACAATAACACAGGGGCAGTGAAGGAAAACTCAAAAAGCCATGTCAGTGGATATCTATTAGACACAGTCACTTTCTGTTCCAAAGTCACCCTTTCTAATGTACTTGCTGGGAACTGTACTTTCACTCTCAGTATTTCTCCAGCTTGTTATGATTTACTCCCATACAGACATGTGCATCAACTGTAACTACTGTGTACCTAAGTCCAGAAAATCACAAAAAAGGCAACCACCACCTCAGTGTCTGGGTTGAGGGGAATTTTTATAAAGAAGAAATGAAATTTCCAACTGAAGTTTACAACAGTTACCACTATTTGATTAGTTGTGGTGAAGACCTATAATTAGTTCTTATTTAAGAAGGCATATGGCTCCAACAGATGGTAAAGGAAAGAAAGCAAGTTAGATAAACACAGCTATTTGCAAAAGACTTTCTGATGTCCTTTGGTTCTATTTTGCAGTATGGTGCTTAGGTTCTAGCAAGATAGCATACTGTTCATTCGAGGAATGCCCACATGTCTTCTTGTTCTCTAAAATAATAGCAAAATATGTATGGCCTGCAAGCATTTAAGAATTTTGGCAACAATAGAAGAAATTAGATTACGAGAAAACTCAGAAATTAGAAAATCCATACCTATTTTGTAGGGACTCTGAACCAACAACCAGCTCTCCTTGTGAGGCTAGTGGGAATTTCAGATGCTGAAGACCAAGACAGGACAGCTCAAAGTGTGTGTCTGGAAGGGTATGGGAGGTACTCATCCACTTAGACAGATTTGGGTTATGCTTCTGGCAGTACCAACCAGTATGATGTGTGTTGTAGAGATCACTCAGATTACAGGTAGGTGGGTTTCAGCTAGTCCTGACTGAGATTTTAAAGGCAATACTGTTTAAACCCATTTATTATCGCCCTTGCTGTTCGCCTCTTAACAGACTGTGCAATTGCTTCCAACTCGCTCCAGGGCAAGGACAATTCTAGCACAGTTTAAATTGCCTTCTGCTGTCATTTACCAACAGTTGACTTTCCACTAAAGCAGCTTAGGAAAGATCACATGAACCATTGACACAACATGTCTACGTGGGTAGTAACATAAGGTTTGTGGGTAGGGAGGTTTTAAAATGCTCACAGCTCTTTCTCAACAGAGTGCATTGCAATGCCCTTCATCTGTCTGTGAACGAGTGACCTGGGAGAATGAACCCATCTACACTTAAAGGTATCTCATATCTGAGATTCTCTTGTGTGGGAACCCAAGTACAGAGACTGTAATATGCTTGTGTCTCTGAATTTATCTGAAACACAAATGTTTAAGTGTGCACTGTTATTCATAGAGAAATATTTACAGTGAAGCTCTGTTTACAATGGCAGTATCTTGATTTTCCCACATTATTGAAGAACATCTCTTTCATGAAAGCAAAATTTAGCAGAAACTTGCTTTTCCATTTATCAGAACAGCAGCAAAATAGCACTGCTTTTCCCAGACACCAGGAGAGAGTCAAGAAGTTGCCAGCAATTGAGTAATTATCTTGTTTCCAGTGCTATAGTCGAAAAGGCATTAAAGAGGCTAGATCTGAAGTTAGATCTGTTTTCCATATGGATTTTTCCCTGACTGTATAATCACTTCCTATTCATTTTAGACATCTCACACAATGCTCAATTAACTGTAGAGAGATAATGCTGGAGAAAGCAGGATATAAACCTGAAGTCATATTTCTAAAACAGCATATTCCCTGGAGTTGTAATTTCATATTTAGAATAAAAAAATATTACTTTGTTCTCTGTCTTGCATGGGGGATAGAAAATGATGTAATCTCTCCAACAGCAAAGTGTCAGAACTGAGTCGTCTTATTTCCTTCTTCCTTATTTGAAAAAGTAGTAATTAATCTTTTTTCTCTGGGCTGTTGAATGGAGGACAGAGTCAGGGTAGATCCTATCTGTCAGACACAGAAGTTGAAGTATACTAAAAGCAGAGGTAATGAAGGGGTATAAGTGTAAAGTTTTCCCCTGTAATTATCAGCAAAGTTTTAGTCCAGTCCTACAAGTTTAAGAGAAAATTTAAATAGGAGAAAACTTGCTGTTTTGAATGTGTTTCCTCTGGAGAACACAGTTTTTAATGTTTCATTTAGGTCTCTTGCTCCTTGTTGCGTAGGGAAATTTAACATTGTTTAATGTTATTCTTAGCAAGACATTGAATTTTGAAACAAATCAAGCACCTAATTCCAAGACTTCTTCATGCTTCTGGTTTCTTTTGGAAGCAGAGTTAAAAAGTAATGCAGAGTAAAATAATAGTGTTTGTTCATGCTCACTGTGCATGGCTTTTGTAGTACTACAACTGAGCACCTCTTCCTTTCTAACTTGTTTTTTCTTCAAGAACACTCTAAAACTCTTTCACTGATAGCTTTGAAGACACCCTGCTATCATAGGATCATTATATCATGCAAAAGTTCTGATTAGGGGCTGTGTGATTAGGCAATTATGAGTTTAAAAATTAGAAACAAACCTCCAACGTTTCTGAAAGGTCAGATTATACCAATATTCTTGGGAAAATCTGAGTCTCAAACCAGGATGCCTACCATCCTTGAAAAGATTTGTTGGTTAACATTTATTCCGGTTTCCTTTGACAAGCTACAGACGTCAGGAGGAAACACAACTGAAAATGTAATCATGGAAAGAATCTAGCTGTTGAGATTGGATCACATTAATCACTTGCATGCCAAACAGATCACAGAGGCCATAAAAACCAGCCAATCTTATTGTTTTGCAAACAGCAAGATTTCATATGACCTAGGTGGCTCTGGGGAAACCATTCATCACGTCTCAGCTAGACCAAGACATTGCCATTTCAAAGTCTCTCCTTAACAGGTTGAGATACATGTGTGTCATTGTCAGTTGATTCTGCCAAGTGGAGTTCAGTATTTGTTTGCTCTGTCAAAATGCTGTTGACATAGAACAACTATGAAACTTCTCAGAAAGTTTTCTTAGAGGTTAAGAAAAAGAAGTGAGTGTGGGATGGATCACGTAAAGGAAATGTAAAGGGAAGAGGGAGATAATTTAGGCACAGAGAAAGCAGAGGAAAGATGCTATGAAAGTTCAGAGTCGAAAAATGAAGGAAGTGGAACATCTGGAGAGGACAATTGGGATAACTGCACAGTGGAGTTTGGGAGAAGGAGTGCTAATCTATCTGGTGTGTGTATAAGGATCTTAAAAAGGTCAAGGAAACAGTTCTGACCTTCAGAATATTATCAACATCTTATTTTACTTTTCCCTGCAAATGTATCTCTTTCGTTACATGAACAGAAGTGGTGTGAGTGTGCTGCTGGGAGGCATAACACAAATGAGAGCATTGGAAAATCAGGAAAACTTAGGTCCCTGTCACAGCTTTGCAATAGCTGAGGAATGCTGCCAGTCTGGCCAGGCAATACTTCCAGTTGATGTACCAGTGAGTCCTTTAAGTAAAAGAGCAAGTGATTATGGCATGTCACACCCCTTCAAAGCACAAATAGAGTAGCTCATTTGTCAACTAAAATTGATTCCATTATCAACATTATCTAATTATACCTGTTACCAACAGCAAAGCTATGGCTAAGTGAGTTTGACCAGATGTCACATGTCTCTGTAGGGCATATGGTTTCTGGTGGTGTCCTTCAGGTTCCAGGGCTTTTTCTTGAAGATGTTAAACCAGACTTTCTTACCCATTGGCTGCTACTTTCTATTTTCCTATCCCAACTCTCATTATACACTCTCTGATTTTTTAAAAGGGTTAATAATTTCTGTATGATGTGTGGCAGTAACATTTAGAAATCTCCATCTGTAGAAACCTCCAGGTTGGAAAATCAGGTAGCCTAGAGTGTATCTGGGGGAGCTTGGTGTATTGAATATACAGATTGTAGAAAAGCAGGACATGATATACTGACTGATAGAATCATAGAATCATAGAAACAACTAGGTTGGAAAAGACCTTTAAGATCATCAAGTCTGTCGTGGTTCAAGCCCAGCTGGCAACTTGGAACCACGCAGCCGCTCGCTCACTTCCCCCTCTTCCTTCCTCCCCCCGCTCCCCGAGGGACGGGGGCG
>NW_009929760.1:0-266 GCF_000696875.1 Nestor notabilis | reverse complement strand
ACACACAGCACTGCACCAGCTACTAAGGAGGAGAAAAAATGACTGCTGTAGCTGAACCTAGGACAACAGTGCAACCGTTACCCCATGACTGTCAAACCCACCGCTACACCATGTCACTAAGGGTAAACTGATCTCCCCTCAAGATCACCCCTTATGGCTGCCCCTCATGAACTCCACTTTCAGCCACCCCTCATCTGCCCCCCATAGTAGCCCACACTATACAGCTGCCACCCCTGCCTCTCATGGACACCCCTCACACTCCATGG
>NW_009929759.1:68719-72217 GCF_000696875.1 Nestor notabilis | reverse complement strand
GGGGCAGTATTGGGCTTTTTTTTTGTTGTTTTTTTGGGAAGTTTGTGTTGTTTTGTTTAGGGGTTTTTTGGGGGGGTGGGGAAGGGGTTGTTAGTTTTTGTTGTTAGGGTTTTTTGTTTTGATTTGTGTTTTGTTTGCTTCATTTGTTGTTGTTTTGTTGTTTGGTTTTTTTATGGCAGTTTAGGGGTTATTTGTTTGGGTTTTGTTTTTGTTTTTTAACTATAAGATAGAGCATTCAATGGCTGCACAAGTGAGCAGAGGAGTTGCCTCAACAAATGCAAGCAGTGGTCCAACATGACTCCTTCTGTTACACTACCAGGCCCTCGAATATCCTACCTGAATGAATAACAGGAAGGCAATTTGAAAAAACACCTTGACTAGTAAGGTACTGCAAAAGCTGATCCTCTCTCTTTCTTGTAACTGATTTTTGGGCAGTCACTGATGCATATTATATTATATTATTCTCACATTTGCATCTCAGTGACTTTCCCTGGTAAATTCAGAAGAATTTAGTTTCTGTTATTTTTTGGATGCTTTTTTATATAAACACAATAGCCACTTATTGACTGTGTTCCAGTGACAGAGAAAGACAGTCTTACTTAGGGGAATATTTGCAATTTATAGCCATGTTTGGCAACTTATAGCCATGATTTTTGATAGCTTTTGCATTAGGCTAACTCTAAGTTAAGTATTTGGCTTGTCATTCTCCCTGGACCAACCTCACTGTGCTAGAAAATCCACATAATTTACTAGTTCGATGCCCAGGAAAATTTTAGCCTACTCATTTTTAGATAGAGTAGAACTGTGTAAGACCTACATGAATCACAACTACCCTACAGCAGAAGAGTCTGTCAGTCATTTTCTGCTATACATCCCTCACACTTAATAATCTGTGTTCAGGCAAATGGCCTTTTGGGAGCTATACTTATAATTTTATTAGAAAAACACAGTTGTAGAAGTGTCCACTTAAACTCATAGAAACTAATAGGTCACTAGAAAGCCTATTTTACACTGGAAAATTATAACTCTCACACTTTTCTGAATAAAGCAGACTATATTCTACAGGCAAATGATTTATTCTGAATTGCAACTGATAGTAGTGCTTAAACAGTTATTTCTGTGTCAAATTGTTGGCAGTTTTTTTTAGAATGTATTACAGTTCTAGTACATCTGCATTCTCAGAACCATCCTTTCTTACTGGGCACAATCCAATAAAAATGAGAAATAAACATTAAGATCTCAGTGACAACTAAAGAATGAAAGTCTTTAGTAAAACAAAACAATTTCACAGATTTGTTTTTTTTTTTTTGTATTTGCCATGACACGCTTTCTTGAGGACACTACCTGGTGTTGACAACTTCCACTGACTTTACATTATTGCATGCATAAATTAACACCTTTGCACATGCATGTTTGCATGTACACACACATACCCACACAACCTTGAAGTCTGCATTGCAGTCTGAGGATATTTTTTCATTATCTCCTGTTACATCATGATGTCATGTCTCTTTTTACCCCTACTTCTGACAAACAAAGCGGTTGCCAGTCTCAACAAGAATCGTATCCTTAATAACTATAAAGGTGTCTTCCCCATGTTATACAAGGCTAGCTGTTATTGTAAAACAATTGGTTTTCTTAGCAGATTATATACAATAATCTGATACTTTGAAGCAGTATTGCTTTATGAAGTGGAACAGCTATTTCCGAACAGATGTCAGGAAAAGCAAGAAAAAGTATAAGAAAAGGTAGATTTATAAATATAAAAGTTTATCATAGAAAGATTTAAAATTAGAGTTTCTTTTACTCTGGGAAGGAGAATTGTGATTACAGCAATTGGATACTAACTGTAAACCATATTATTTTAATAATGTTATTGCCTGCCTTCAAGTGACATGTTGCTGATACCATGACACGATCAACCAGGCTTATTAGGAAAATTCTATATAACAAGTCAGACTTTTACCAGCAGAGCATCACTGTTTCTCAGTCTTTCAGATCCAATTTATGCCCATTGCAACTACCAGTCCTTAAATATCTTCCATATTCACTGTGAGGAATTATAACCTTGAAACAGAAAAGATCTCAATGATTTGATAGCTGTAGAAAGACACTATGTGATCAAGATTCCCCAACAGTGAAGTTAAAATATTTTAATGGAACTACAATAGTTGATCAAGGAGACATGCAGTACTCATGGGTACAGAGAGAAGGTATTCAGGGTTCTTATATCTGTCACAACACACTAATGGGGACCCATGAGTACACTATAGCAAATTTACTTCAGTTTAAGTGAATTCCAGAACCTTAAATTATTAGAGACAACCAAGTTTCTTGCATATCTTTACTTCTTTTTTTTTTTTTCCTATACCCCGATGGTTCTTCATTCTCACTTGTTTTATGAACCGTGCAGTTACTACTTGGTTTGGACTGTACCTAGGGCTTTGTTACACATAGAACAGAAATAATAGAGAGCTTTACTTAGGAAAGCATGGGAGAAGTTGTGGCTGTCTTGCATGATGCCTTGGTACGGTGATTTCTGAGAGGATGACTTAAGCTTAGTAAGGCAGCTTGGTCAATACTTCCAATGCCTTATACTTAGTGAAAACATCCGACAGTTGAAGGCTCCAACACAAGCTTATAAAAATACAAAATGCAGCTTGGTATTTTTCTATTGGAGAATAAGATAATTTTTCTACAGGGAAATTATTACAGGAACCATTAAATGAATGACATAATTATGTATATCCCACATGTGACACTCGAAGATTAAAGTTTCAAAGAGCCAGGAGCCTTCGATGTCTTAACTTCTGTTGGGTTCCCTAAACTTCTCTGAAAAAGCTCTGCTTTATGAAGGCTGAGGCTGTAAAATGTTATTTCTAAAGACTTCAGCGGGGTCAGGGTTCCACACTGGCTATTACTCTAAATATGCAGTCTCAACCACAGGCAAGAGAAGTTGCAGTGACTTTTGTAAAGTTGTGTTGTGCCTTATGTAAGACGCTGGCATAGATAGTCAGAGCGGACCCTTGTTGCCTTGAACAATCAAACTTCATATGCCATAAATATCATTATTTGAAGAAAAGTTTTGCAAAGTCTATGCACATACCTAAATAACCTGCCAAATCCAGCTTTTGCACATTATTATTTTAAAATTAGGTTTTTCTTGGCTTAAGTGCTTAGTAATTGTGGTTGCTTGCTTTATTATAGAAGTGTATGACAACTAACAATCAGGCATGACACTTGAAGAATTCACTGTGCCAACTCTAAGAAGCATCCAAGTACTAAATTCTTTGCACAAAGGGAGAGTGGGGCATCCCAGGGCTGCAGATTGGGAAGAAGGTTTATCCTATCAACAGCTCATCCTCTTTTTTTATTATTCTTTTGCCTGATTTGGTCTCACCATGGGCCCTGTCCCAGGGGAGCTTGACAAGCTGACAGGAGCTGTGGTGCAAAAGGGAGCTGGATTCTGCTCCCTTGCCCAAGGCAAAGGGCCTCTGT
>NW_009929759.1:364-68688 GCF_000696875.1 Nestor notabilis | reverse complement strand
AAGAGACTTATGATAGAAATTGACTCAAGATGAGGTTTTGACTGTTCACATTCATTGGCCAACAACAATTTTTTCCACCTGTTTATCAGCCATCCATGAAACGGGATATTTTGCAGGAAGGAGGTGACAGTACATTTCTGAAACTGCTCCAGCTGCCTCCTCATTTCCCACCCTCACATGCCAGGTATCTAATGGGGCTTCAGCTCCACTTTGCATCTTGCATTAGCCATAGGTTTAGTCTGCTTTAAACACAGCTCCTTGCTGAAACAACTCAACTCAAGCTCTCTATCCTTGGTAGGATCGAGAGCTATGGTTTCACACACATAAATGCTACGATGATGGCTAATATGCTAAAAATCAAAAAATAAATTTTGCCATGGAACTGTATTGCACTACTTAGGAACAGAGAAGACTCTAAGCTCCTCCCAACAGATTCACATATGATTTTTGCATCATGTGCCCCAGGACAACTTGGCAATGAACAAATTGTGTTTGCGAGATGCCTTTTTTTACTTTATTCTCAAGTGAATTTTGTCAGACCTTTACCATTATTGCATGGTGAAAGCCTTTTACACAGAAACACATGGCCATACTTCTGGGGCTTTGAAGTTGCTTTACTCCAATTAACTCCCCCACTCCCCAGAAAAACAAACAAAAAAACCCCCACAAACAACCAAAAAAAAAACCCAAAACAAAAAAACCCAACAAAACAAACACCCAAATAAAAAACTCTTGTTTGGGGCTTCCCTCACTGTAGGTTTGGACTCTCTATCTTCACTGAAGAGCACAAAACCAAGTTCTGCTTTTCCTGTTGAAATTCATGGGATTTAAACAGTTGAAACATTGTTAAAACACAGTTAAAACACTGTTTAACCAGGGTCTTGTTGACTGACTTGTCCAAGTGGGGACAAGATCCCTTACATCACTCCAGCCTATGTTTTCTTTAATTCAAAGTTTTCTTGGCACATCATGCTGCAGGTAAAATGAATCTGAATTCTAGATAGAACATCAATTAAGCATGAACTTATGAAATTATATTTCCAGTCATAATGTTTGGGGGGGGGGCTCTCAGAAAACTTGGGATTTCTTAGTAGAAAATTAGCCTTCAATCATGCAACTGTTTGTAAGTGAAAAGGACCTAAGTATCATCCAGGCAGCACAGGATATTGTAAGTAGAAGCGATTCTTTCACTTGTTATCAGAAGAGGAGAAAACTAAGCAATGATAAACACAGCCGCCATAAAGAAGGTTAATCTTTTACTGCAATATGGTTTCTGCCCACATACTCTGGGGTAGCTTGCCCACTCTCTTAAACTCTTACTATTTCCTTTGGGTGGTGCCCTGAAAGTTTGTAACATTCAAGAGCAGATCTAGCATACAGTTTACATATACCAAGTGCTACTTTCAAAGCAGTGCCTGCTGCTTTGAACTTGTAGTGGATGTCTACAAAGAGCTGGGGACTTCATTCAGAAAAGCAGGTCATAATGTTAAATATGAACAGTACGGAAGTACCTTACATCTGTGAGGTACATAAAAAATTTTCATTTGAATGACATTGCACGTCTTCAGCATACCCATTTGTCTCTCAATATATATCCTAATTAATTTGTTCAATTACATATTAGAAATTAGAACTTTAGCTTAAGATACAAAATAAAATGTGTCTTTAAAAATCTATTTTGTAGGTAGTTCATGCATGTCTTGATGATTTAGTTCACAAGTTGCTAGTCAAAATAGCAGGAGCCCAGCAAAAATCTCACTGGATCAAGTTGTACCTTCAGCTGCACCCAATTAATTCAAAACAAGAGTGTTTATAGGTTCTAGGTGGTCCAAGTAGCAACTTAGGTTGACGCTAATAAGACAAACAGTACTTAGCCCAAATCATTATTACACGAAGTATGTATTAAGCAGTACAAAAAAACACCTACCTCTAAGACTGAAGAAGACAAGGCTCCAAAATATTTCTTTTTTCAAAACAGAACAGATTTAGAAAGTAATGACCTAGCCAGAGGGTAATTCTTCTGCTTATGGGCAGTATTTTCATCTTAGCATCTAAACTCACTTTGAACATGAGTAAGTCACAACCAGCTGCTGATTGAGAATTGTACATGTGTATGCATGGGCTGAACTAGAACAAATTTTTAAATGCAGATTGTTTGATAGCCGAGTGACAGTAATATAGCCAAACCCAAGAAGGACTATGCAACTGAAATATATATTTATATATATAATGAAGGTACTATAATGTAGTTATTCAACAATATGCATACTGAAGAGTACTTTGGCTTTCCCAGAATCCCAGGCAGGAATTTTCAGTTATCATCATCTTAAACTTTACAGCTTAACTAAACTTTTAAAAATATAAAATGCACAATTCTGACTTGCAGAAGCATAAAGCAAGAGTGGGGATGCTGCCTATATTACATGAAGGCAGGTGTTTCTAAGTACATTAAAGGAAACATTATGCCTAATGTGCTTTGATTTTACCTTTGAATTCATTATGAGACCAAGTATGGCTCACAGGAGCTTAAGTGTTCAGGAGAGAGACAGGAGTGGATCTGCCAGAACTGAAGTGCCTTATTTCTGTAAAGAGCATGCTTTCCCCTGGGACCCCAAGAAGGGGGAGTAAAGAAAATACCAACAGCTTCCCGTTCTCTACACATTACTGTAGGAGAGATTACTTTAATCCTTTACAGTTTGAGGATGGAAGAGGGAGAAAAGGGCTCTGTGTACCTTCTCTCCAGTTGAATGTTCAACAATAGACTTCAACTGAGATAAAGCTGGCTTCAACTTTTTTTTTTAATTGAAAATAATTTAGTTCCCAAATATCAATATATCAACATTACAAGGCAAATTTCAGCTTGTACCTTATACATCGGAGCTATCATACTATCTTTTATTATTAACTATCAAAGCATATCACACCATCTTTCAATGATTTCTTCTATATTTTAATCTTTTACACAGAGAGGCTCATTTTTTGTATGCTTCCTATTTACAGCTCAAGTAGTTTGCAAGCAAAACCCATCTGTTAGCTGTACCTTTCTTTATTTGTCTAAGTGTGCTGTATACATACCATCACCCTGTTTCTGCTCCTGTTTTGGATTACTCAAAACTTCTGAGATGAGCAGCGTCACTACTACCAGTCAACAAGAGCTGTTACAAACACTGTTTTCTAGTATTTGCATGGCTGTAGACATAATAAATCTATTTATTGTTACTAGGTTAAGTATCTTGCTAAAGGACCTGATGCAGTACAATGAACACCCACAGAGGTTGCAGAAAAACAGACTTCACAGGTAACTAAGATACAGACAGTGTAAGTCTCAGCACCTTTAAAGTTGGGCAACTGGGAATTAAAGTTAACATAAGGCAACTGGTGTTTTTCAGCTTTTCTGGAAGCTTGGATGCACCATGCAGGTTCACTTCTTCCCATCACAGCTCTGCTCTTTGTTAAGCTTTCCCTCCCACCCCCTTTTTCCTAAATCTCAAGTCAGTTGCAGCTATTTTGAAGGCCAAAATCAAGTAGATCAACTTACTCCTTTAAAGCAATATGCAAAAAGTCTCCTGGCATGTAGACTTTCACTTCCAACAGGGCTAAGTTAGTAGGGAAGAAAACCAAAACAGGGGAAGGTATCTGTCCCTTCATTTCTGAACTATTAATGTTTTTAATCACAGAATCAGATTTAATAAAACAAACAAACAAACAGTCTATTGAAAGAACTTCCTTACTTTCTTTTTTCCCCCCTCGTAGAAATTTCTTTCTACCTTTTCACATCTCTAAGTGGGTTTTCCACAGAAACCCAATAAAGAAACTTCCACTCTATACCATGGACTCTGACTGGACATTCAGTGCCATGGCCTTTTAATTTTTACAGTGCACAGATCTTAACCTGAGAGTGGAGAACTTAACTTGGGGGCAGGGACATCCCAAACCCAGAGCTGGGTTCTTTTACAAGCAACATTTCACGCTCTGCACAAAAGCTTTCTCATGAGAAGGCCAGCACGTGCCCAAGGCACTGTTCTGGTTCAGTTCTTTGGAGAGGCTGGCTGCTGCATGGCTCACTGTGACTGAGGAGACTGCATGCCACCAGACTTGGACCTCCTGCCAAGCGTTAGTGGCTCAGAAAACAGAGAGCAGTAAAGAAGGGAGGGTGTCTTTGGACCATGCAGGTCAGGAGCTGCTGTATGCAGCCAGTACTACAGCACTCCTGTGCCAGCTTGACAGTAAAAAGCCATCATCTAACCTGAAGTTGCAAATGCTACTGTTTCCTGTCCCCCCGAGCCCGAGTTCAGATTGAGTTATATCTGTATTGGGGAGGCATACTGCTCTGCCAAAAGCCATAGCTCAAAGCAATTTTTTTCCCATTGCAAGATCTAGGATGAAAGAAACAGATGCTGCTAGGTTTCCACCTTCACAAGTCACATTTCATGAGCCCCCTATTGAGTGTCATCTTACTTTGTTTGTGCTACCAAATGGTATAAGATAGCTACAAGAAAACACTAACACAGGTGAGACATTATTTGCCAATTAGCTTAACTGATTAAGCTGTGTGCAGAAACCATGAAAAAATTGACACTGATTAATACAATGCAGGTATATGTGCTGACAGGCAAATTAAAGAAATTGTAGCTTTATGAAGGTAATGACTTTCTAATTTCAGTTTTCATGGAGGTAACAAGTATAAAATGGAGCTTCATGTGCTGAAAATTCACTTACACCCTAAGAGCAACAACTCAAATTCCAGGTGCTCACAGGGGAAGTATTATTCTGCTACTGGACATTTAACAGAGTGGTAAAATGTGGTAATCATTTTAGTGATCCTTTTTACAGTGCTTTGAAGTGACATCTGAGTTTGTCTGTAAGACTTCAACATTTGAAAACTTATGTCAAGAAAGAAATAAAGCAGAGAGATTTCTTAGTGAACCAGAGGAAGGGTTACTTAAAGGGTGAACATGAGCAACTTTGAATGGGAAAATGCTAAAAAATTCAAGGATGAGATCAACTATGTTCCTGAGGTTTAAAAAAAAAAAAAAAAAACCCACAAAAACAAAAAACCCACAACACCCCCACCCCCCAAAAAAACCAAAAAACAACCAAAAACATGTGACCTATGCTTTAAATTCTATAAGCAAGAAACTAAAATACATGTGCTGTCTGAAAGTATGAGCATTCCCAAGGCAACTTGTAGAAATAACTATTCCCATGCTAATAAAGTTGTGACTAGATTCCATGTCTCCATTCTTCCAGTTTGTTCCTACTCTGAACATCAAGGCTTGCTGGTGCACTGCTTGTCTCTCTTATCTGCACAATATACTGGTTCTCAGACAGCCAGCATCCTCCTGTATGACTCTGAGGGTGTCTTTTAATGTTCTGCACTTCAGCTTGTACAAATACTAGCATGTAAAAGCTGTAGCAAAGCCCACCAGTGAATGGAAAGGGGTAACACAAGTAAGGTAAGGCAGCTGGAAATCTCACATACTTGTGGTTTTCCCCCATTGCATTCTATCTTCCAAAAGCAGCTTAAGTGCCAGTTTCCTTCATGCTGAATTATTGAGGCAAGATTCAATACTTAACTGTTATTGATGGTACATCATCAGCACCCTGTTGGTTTTCACCTGTCACCTAAATCCAGAAAGAGCAGTAGGACACCAGTTTTCAGGAAAGCTCCAGCCATGACCCAGAAATATCCAGAACAGGAAATCTAATATTTGGCATATGTCCAAGTGATTGAAACAATACTAAGGAATAGTTAACATGCTCGTGTAATGGGCAAGAGCTGAGAATGCATTTCACAGGGATATCCTACTGTCTAAATCTAAGAGTTCTCTGAAAATGGTGTTGAGTAAGTGACACATCAAGGCATCATCTCACAGTCCTCTTGAAACTGAAAGAAGCAATGAGGGCTCTAAAGGTAACAGAACTGCCAGAAGATCTATGCAAAATATTCTCAGGGAAAAAAAATTGTTCAATAATGATAAAATTTACTCTACAAAATAACTGAAAAAATGCAGAATTTCATTATATCAAATAAGCAATAAAGTTGCAAGTGAAATTCAAAGCAGAATTGCATATGCAAGGAAAATAACCCTACATACATTATAATTCATCATTGCTAAATTAGCTATAACATGAAAATTACATTGGATTTTATGTAGATAGCTGTGTGGAAAATGCAGCTTGATGCTCAGCAGCAGTCAAGAAGGCAAAAGGATGTGAAAGCACAATTAGAAGTGTAATGAACCTAAACAGAAAATGCCTGTGCATTGCTATGCTAATCTACGGTTCAGCCACTCCTGGTACTTTGCACAGTTACTGTCACCTGACCTCAGAAGAGGAAAAAAATTAGAAAAGAGCAATGAGGATTATTTGGGAAATCCATAACAATTTCCATGTTAAGAGAGACTGAACAATTTAAGACTCTGGTGGAACAGCAGTAAAAGTGTCATGGATGTAGTGGGACTCAAATATCTAAGGTTAGCCCCCATCTACCAAGAGTTACCCATGAAAACACTGAGTGGTAAACTCAGAAAAGAAACAAAGGAAGCTCCTTTTTCATGCAATGAAATTAAAGCTGCAAAGCAATACTATTGGAAGCATTTAATGCCACGAGAGAAACAAATGAGCATTACCTTCTACATTATTTACACAAGCTCAAAGAAAAATCCTCTAAGGGCTATTAAAAACATTGGTGCAAATGAAGTCTTAGTCTTAAGACTATAGATTGCCAAAAAATTGTAGTAGTCTACACCAAGGATCATGATATGTTTATGTTCCTTGCCTCAGCATGTGCTGCTGGCTGGCTGCTGTCAAAGGCAAAATATTAGTTCAGAGAGACCATTAACCTAATCCAGTAGGGCTGTTCTGTATTCGGCCAGGTCAAAAGGACATATGAATTAGGTGCTATAAGTTTTGAATATCCATATTTTGTTCAAAATTACTCTAATGGCAATAAAGTAGATTCATGGAACATTTCTCTTGGTTTTAACCTTTAGTAATTTGAATTTCCTTCTCATTCAGGCAAATCCCCTTAACCTCTTCAATTACACCTTCACATTATAGAAAAGCTTCAAAAGTCTGTGTCCCATAATGAAAAGATTATCATACAATATTAAAAACCTTACCACCACCACCACATCGTTACTGCATATTAATTTCTCTCTTTGATCCAGTCATTTTAATGGTTATACACCTTTCTTCCATGAAATTGTCCAAACGTTGCATATTAAAAAACTACCACCATCTCATCTTCAAATAATGATTTCAGAAAATACATAACTTAAGAGCTTTAAGAAGATTATAAGAAAACAGCTTGCAAAAGAGAAGCTTTGTGAATACTATCAAGTTTCTTTCAAGAGGCTGAGAGCACCAGGTTCTTGGGAGGAAGCACAGAAAGTTCAGAAGTTCTGTTATGTGCCTCCTTGCAGCAAGAGAAATCCAATTCCGTCTTTCCACTTGGAGTGTTCCTAAACACATATGTGATTTTTCTCCCCTAACCAACCAGAGAATACACGCAACATTCACCCTCTTTGCTTACCAACAGCAAGGATTTGCGTGAATGCCACACATCCTTCATGATGCACAAACCCATCTCCTGGTTAAGCTGCAAAGTACTGGAATGCGTCAGAAAGAAATACTAGTGCTCCGTTTTCCCAAGGAATTGACTTTGAAGACAGTGAAGGGATAAATGCTACCAGGACAAGGAATGGCTTTAACAGGTATCAGGCTCTAGTCTCCTAGCAGACAAATTACAAATACAGGACCTATTCTATACACAAACACCATAGTATGTTTTATTCCCAAGTAGTCAATGACTGTCAGCAGAAGGCTACTTCATCAGATGCTGTCTAGACATTTTTGGGACACAAAACCCCCTGTGTAAGACACATGGACACCAAGACAAGTTACCTGTGAGGCTGTATCTCTAGCACTGTGTGCCAAAGCAGGAAAATAAAGTGGAAAGGTGCAACAAGTCAGGCAAGTGGAATTTCCTTTCACTTACAAAATTGTTGCTAAACTTTAGGGCAGATTCATTGTGACACATCCAAGTTCACTGGATGCAATTGCAGCAGACCAACAGAATAACTTCACTTTACAGATTGCTTAGAATAGGGCATCTCTGTACACTGAATAAGTTGGTATAGTAAGAGGTGCTACTGCTCTTCACAAACCTTGCTTTGTACTGAATCAATGATAGTCAATCTCTTCATATTTCCTTGGGGCTATTTTGCCTTCTTGGTTAAAAGCACGGAAAGAATGATCAAAACATAGACCCATTCCGATTTTCAGAATGGTTTTTGAACACAAGGAGGCCAATCACAAGTAACAGTCTTCCATTTTGCCCTGAAGCACTGACTACTAAATTCTCTATGAAAGTGACCAAAAATAAATGATTCATGTAGCCTCATAAGTTGACAAAATGAGGGCATCTTCACGCTAACCCTTTTTACCCCTAGGCTTTTCTTCCCTTTTTAGTAATATCAGGATAATTGACCTCTCCTACAATCATTGTTGATATATCACTTTCAACCAACTTCCTTTTCATCCTACCCTCAAGATCTATAGTAATTTGTAACAATACTACTGTATTTTACTACAGTTAAGCAGTGACTGCCTTCTATTAAGTAGTCTGTGCAATCCATTTACATATCAGACTTTCGGTTTCCATTTTCAATTTCTTCTTGACTTCTGCCTCTCCTGTAGGCCTGTTCTCACAGTGCACTTCACATCCTGAAAGCTTGCTATTTGAATCAGCTATACTGATATAGCTGAATTGCAATGATGACATCACCCTCCTCCTGAAAGTGTTTAAAAGTATGTTACTTTTCCCTTGTGCTCAAATTTCCTTTAAAAAACAGACTCAGAGATGAATGCAGAACTCAGGTTTTTTGTTCAACTGTATTGTCTTCATTCTCAATATGTTTTACAGAATGTGTTTGCCAGCTGTTCTTTTATTTTCATACCTCTACATATCCAGTTTTCTAGTTAAATACTTACTATTTGGCCCAGATTCTGCTCCCTAATGTACATGATCAGAAGTCACAAAGCATATCCAAGAAGTGGAATTGGCTCTAGCTATTCACCCACAACCTGTCATGTCTTTGATTTTTTTGGACAACATCCATTTCATTTCTCTTAAATGATCTAAGCCATTTTACTGAGGCAGCTTTTAACAGACTTATGTATATAACTAGCAGCACCTTTACTGCTTTTTTTATTACTTAGATTTGATGTTTTTAAACTTAGCATGAGACAGATTTGATACAATACTCTCAGTAGCTGAACAGAATCCAGTTCTCTTCACACATCAGTACAATTCTTAAAATCACTTCAATTAAGACGACAAATTACATGAGTTATATAAGCTTTCTAGCAAATTTAATCTATAATACAATACCTGTTTGCCAAGTGTAGCAGCATTTAGATGGTGGTATTAGATTCTCCTCCTCTTACAGCTCTGTAGTATACTTCCAGGCACTTCTATCACCTCACTCCATATAAACACATGGAAATCTTTTAGACAAGCATTCACAGTCAGCCTGTCTGTATACAACATATGCTCCAGCTGTTTGTGGAATTCAGTATTTTGAATCTAATAAAATATTTTTATTTTAACAGGGGAGGCAACATTTATGCTCTGATTTCAATTCTTGTCATCGTTTTGCACTTTATTTTAGAAACTGACAGCAACTCATTCAGAAAATTAGTAGGGTTTTAATTTGTGTTTCAGCATACTGGACTTTTTTACTAAACTTAAAGTTAGGGAAGAAGACGACCGTAAAGAAAGTTGAGATGGGATGGTTTATTTGTGCAATCAAGTATTTGCTGTAAGAATTATCAAAACCTACCATGCTGTAAATGACCTTCACTGATTTACATTAAGCTATTGCTTAGGCTTTGCTTCACACCTCCTAGTTGTAGCTAGCACCTGCTGCTTCAGAGAAAGGTTGAACTCTCCTGTTGGTGCCAGCAAGTTCTGGCCCTTGCGTATATTTACGCATGGGAAGGGGCTGAAAGGACCACTTTGTCCTTACAGTAAGACAGTCACAGTAAGTGAATGCTGCTGTTAAAAACTTCCCACTGTCTCTAAAGATTCATCTCATTAGCTGTAAAACTTCTAGATGCTAAAATGAATGCTATTGCAGCTGTACTCTGTTTATACCAACAGATGTTTTAACAAAGACAGGATTCTGAAAGAAAATATACCAGCTTGCTTAATTTCAATATTCAGCAAAACTTGAACCTTTTAGAAAAACTTAGAAAATAATATATGACAGTTGACACATCCACATTGGACATTACCCTGTAACAGAAGGGGAGAAACTGGATTGATTTGACATGATTTGTTTTAGATAACAGGTGCTATGGACAGAGGAGAAGCAGTAGATGTCATACCCTGAATTTAGTATGGATTTTGAAGGTGGTTGGAAAATCATATCCAGAGAACTGCTGTCAGTTGCTCACTGTCAAGAAAGAAGGGTATATCAAAGCAGAGATCTGCAAGAGTCCACACTGGCTCTGGTACTACTCACTGTATTCAAAGTTGGATAGTCAAAATTAATTTGAATTTTGAACAAACAAGAAGGTAAACCCACTGATATAAGTCAACAGGTGAACAAGAGTAAGTATTCTTCTTAAGCAAAGAAAAGTAATGATATAGGATTAATGTCTCAATCATTATAGGATTAAGATTGTACAAGTAGCTAATCTATGGAAAAGAGCCAAGGATTTACAGCAGATTATAAACATGAATTACATAAAAAAGTCCCTTTGCTCTATTGATCATGCAGGTGCCACAGGGGAAGGACAACCTTCACTGTAGCCACCAGACTATAAAAATTATCTAGGGAGGGGGGAAATAAGCAAAATAATCAAGGCCTAGAAAACACAACATATGAGGAAGAATGAGTGAACTGGAATTATTTCATCTTACAAAAAGATGCTGAAGGGCAGACACGGTGAACTTTTGCAAGAAAGGAAATATTTCCATTTTCATATTGGTAGGTTTAAGGACTAAAAGGCTTCAGCTGATAGAAATGACAATAAAGAACCAGAGGTAAAGCTGGCCAAAAGCAGAGTTCAGAAGTGGGAAGCCAGCAGGGACTGAAGTGGCCTTCCCTGAAAGGTTTTACAGCAAAGAAACACAGGCAGAAACACTGGAAGCACAATTGATCCCACCTTGGGAATGGAGGGTGGATCTGCTGATTAGTAAACACAAGTTCTGTAGAGAATGTGAGTGTTCAATACTAGTCCTCTTGCGTTTTTTTTGCTGCTCTGAAAATTAGATCTCAGGTAGATACTATTGGTATTTCCTCTCCAAGTTTCTGAAGAATTTCATTCCTCTACTGTTTGAACCCCAATTGCTTATGTTTTCTACTTCACCTGACAGTAAATTGTACAGTGCAATTGCTCATTACTGGCCTGAAAACAGCAGCATGTTTAGCTACAAGGTATTGATCTCCAAGATTACAAACAGTGACAAACCATGAGAGAGATGCCTCTGTCCCCATGTTGACTTCTGCTTGGTCTAATTATACGAAGCACTTCAGCTGTTGCCTTGTGAGCTGCTTCAGAAAGTAAAGAACATAAGCTCTGCCCCTCAGTCCAGGAAACTGGTTATAAGGTGATGAGAAACTCTAGCATGCACTCTTTTAATGGTTCTACCAGAGCAGATAATTTCATAGTAAATATTACTATATTAGACAATTCCAATTAACTAGACACAAATCTATAAAATTATTCTTCAATAGATATGCAATGGAAGATAAATGCTGTTATTTAAGCCTGATATAAGTGTGTATAGTTTTTTATAGTAATTTGCATTACAATTTGCTTATGTTCAGCAAAATAAATAATTTTTTTATGGAAAACTGCTTGCCTTTTTTTTTTTTTTTGCATGAAACAAACCTGCCCTTCACCAAGTTTGTACACATCAACAGTATTCAGATTTCATCCAAAGATTTTAACATTATTTTTAAATAGCTGCAGTGTCATCTGGTTTATGGGATGGTTACCATTTGCCTCCATTTGTAGGGAAATTGCCTCCCACATCATAGTAAACCCAGAAATGGGAGTTCGAGAAAGTCATATGACACCTCCCAGATGATCAGTTCCTGGTTTTCAGGCAAGATTTATACCACATCCTTCACAGTTAAAAATTTTCCTTGGAAATTACATCCATTACCCCCTTCACCTCTTTTCCTTAGAGCTTTCCATGGCAATAGTTTTTCTACTCAGTGTATACTCGTGCAAGACTCAAATTCATCTAAAGAATAATTAAGAGACTAAGAAACTGCCAAGAGAGGTTCTAAAATTGCTAAATATTAAGAAGGGGGTATCAGAGCTGGAAAACATGATTTATGGGACATATAGACACATGATGTTCTGCCTGGACAAAGAAAGAAGCAAACACTCCCCAGCTGTTATGAAACTTAGTTTTAAAAACAATGATTATGCAAATAAGTAAAAACCCCATTGTCTTTAAGTGTCACAAGTAGAATTTGCAGATAATTCCAACATTATACCTATAGCCTATTTTCAAACAGGACTTTAGCATTTTGAAGGCAAAACCCAAGGAAACCAAATCATCCTAACAAGGCTTTGGTATTTTTAAGTATAAGGATGCACATATCTAGCTTTTGAGAAAGTGCCTAATCAGATTACATAGCTGGGTTTAGAAAAAGAAACAAAATTCTCACTTACATACATGAAAAATACACATTAAAAGAAGTACATAAATATATATCCAAAAGAAAGACCATGTTCCTTGCTTTTGTCATGCCTTCAGCACAAACTTGTAGTCTGGTGAAGTTCTTTACAGTGTTAGTCATTACCACCTCTCTCAAAGCTGTATAAGCAGTAACTAGCCATACAATGTTCTGATGGCACAAAGCAGCCCAATTATCCAGGTGTATAGGAATGCCACAAGTTTCACTTTTGTTAAAGTTTAAGGTGAAAAAAAAAATTACATGTGGGTAACACTTTTTTCTTCCTACTGCCCAGTTATGCAAACCCTGACTCAATATCAAAAATTTGTTAAATACGAAATTTTTTTATCATGACTTTAGCTTAATTTACACTGCAGATTTCAAATGAGAAGATTTATTCCTCCAAGCATTAATTTAGAGATAAATTGCACACATGAGTATGGATGCTGAGTGAGAAAATTCCTTCTCAGTCATCAAGCTAACAGCGTTGAACTATTTTTAAGTAGTAAATAACTTTGAGTAACAATGACATCTTTTGGATATCTGCTCTGTTTAAATTGGCAGCTCAAACCTTTATCTTATTCTCACCAAATTCCTGCATAACCACAGTAATGTAAAATTAACCTTCTGCATCTAAAGACTAGCTGCCTGATCTTCCTTCTGCAGAGATAAAACTGATATGCTGCTCTTGGCCTCAGTGGCTGTAAGTCTGTGTTTCCACAGATTGTTTCTTAAACTAGACCACACTACATTTCAGTCCTTAGTTTGTCAGGAGCTTTATCTTTGAAGACACTAAACAAACCCATGCATTTGGTTTTATTTCTTTAAAGTGAGCACTGAGTCCCACTATGGCAGAGGTTTGACAGTGACAAGAGGCAGTATGATTACCTGCTCAAAAAACATTTTGGAAGAGAAAATGTAACTGTTCCTCCTTCCCTCCTCCCCACTGCCATAAAACACATAAGGAAGTGACCATGAACGTAATTAAGTGTGCTACAAAGGATCACATACTCACAGATCAAGTGATTTTTTCTTTAATAACGTCTTTCACCTTCATTCACTTTAACATTGCAAACCTGCCCTGTCTTGCTGCAGTAGGTGTTGTGAAAACTCATTACAAAGGACCATTTGTCCTCCAAATGTGTAATGCAACAATAAGCATTATTAAACACACTTGTGATATAATCTCTTCTGAGAATGATTATATACTATGCAAAGATTTTTTCCATCTATAAGAATGAGTTTAATAAAAAGTTATTAGAAAAAGAGAGGCTGAATAATTGCTTTTCCTAGAAATAGCTCATTTATGCCAAATGTCGTTCTATTGCCTCAAATTCCACAGTGACGCTTTATTTGCCTCAATCTGGTTTGCATTTCTGAACACTTGTCACTATCTGCAGGTAACTATTTTAGTTACATGAAAAGATATTAAAACCACATTAGCCAGCTTTTCAAATACAACTTCAATCTTTTAAGTTGTCACAATTCATACAATGCATAACCAGGATTTTAAAATAAAATAGGAAAGAGACTGTGTGTTGTTTAAGTTTGCATTGAAAATTTTGAGTGCTAAGAGAGTACTTTAAGAAAGTACAGTCACCTATATGTTCATAGAATCATAGAATTGTTAGGGTTTGAAGGCACCTTCAAAGGTCATATAGTCCAACCCCTCTGCAGTGAGCAGGGATATCTTCAACTAAATCAGGTTGGCCTTGAATGTCTCTAGGTATGGCGCATCCACCACCTCTCTGGGCAACCTGTGTCAGAATTTTACCACCCGTATTGTAAAGAGTTTCTTCCTCATGTCTAGCCTGAATCTCGCCTCTCTCAGTTTTTGCAGCACCGGTCTCCCTTCTCAAATGCCACATCTCATCATGTAACAAATGAGCATGTGACAGTCCAGTCCAAGAATACACTTTGTGGTTTTCAATAAAAAGCCCTGGCCAATGTTCTTATACTGCTGCAGGAATTGGTCTCTCTTCCTAAGCTTTTCAAGAACATTTGAACACCATCTAGCAATGCAATTATTGTTTTTAAATTAGTTACACACAATTTCACAGCATTTCTTGAAGGAAATGAAAGAAAAGTGTGTTAGGAATGCACTCAGAATTGGCCTTACAAAGATACAAATTGATCTGAGCTTTGATTGGCATGAGCTCCAGATTACAGATCAACCTGAAGAACCAGGATTTATTTAGGACTAAATAATCCCTTTGTTTATAAAACCAAGCCAGTTAACAATGGGAACCATGTTAGGTGCTACTCACACCTGCAACAGTCAAAACAAGAATGGCTCAAACACACCCTTGAGTACCCACAGGCATGATGCAATGGTCAAAGAAATGCTGAGCACAATGCAGGCATGGGCAGGAACTCATCCAGGCAGTGCACATGTCCAGCAGCCAAGGCAGTCCTCCAGCCACAAAACAAGCCCTGCCTACCTCTGAACATTGTTTGTCCCCAGCCATGCCCTCAGGTACCAAGGACTGTACCTGCTACATGAATGATACAGCAGAAGGACTTGCAGCATGCCCTTAGGAATGGCAACTGCTGCTGTCTCTGCTTTCACAGGTGAGTGTGGTAACCTGCTTCCTCCACTGCCCAGCACTGGGTTCCATCTTGCAGGCACCACAGAGAAAAGGGACCAAACCCTACAATGTGCACAGCACTCACTAATGTCACCCTGCTGAGGAGGGACTGCTGGGGCCAGACCAGCTTTCTTGGGGTGTTTAAATCCACTATTAGAGGACCACGCTAAACTGAGACTGTTCTGCAGCCTGTATGACCATCCTACACATAGCTGTCAAACACAGTTAGTCACAAAATAAACCAGAGTATACCACTCCTACTGGATAACTGTAATATTTTTTGATAAATAAATACTTATTTTAAGTGGAATTTGACAATCAGGATATATTGGATTACTAGGATTTAATGGGTTTTCAGTGGGACCTTGTAAGTTTTAAAATATGCTCTCAGATTTTGCTATAGAGACAGTTCAACCTTGACAGGTCTCAAGATAATGATCTTTTAAGGGCATTATGTACTTAGCTGACACAAATAACATTTTAATTACAGTTAATAAGAGTCAGATTTTGTTTTGAATTCCATGATGTCAAACCTGGCATGCTCTTTTAAGGAGTCTGTACAAAGAGCACAATAGTTTTTTCTGTAACTCATCTAGACTTTTTGTGTCAGTATGACCTTGAAGAGAACATGATGTCCTTTGAGATCCTTTTCAAATAAAGAAGTCACAGTCAAAGCCAACAACTCTTTCACTAAAGAAACCTCTGTGTCTTTAGCTGGTGAAATCTGTTGCTGTATCATGCATCAAGAGGCAGTATTCCTTGTACTCCTTATTTACAATAGAATACAGATTCAGTTGAGCTCTGGTTTCAGAAGCATCACCACTAGTACTGGAAATTTTTTTGTGTGAGTGTAGGGACTCTGACGAGATAGACTGATAAGCATACAGCAGCACAGGGATGCAAACCTGTACAAGCTTATATAAGGTCTGGTCTTTTAGTTATTTAGATAGCATAAAAATAAGGTTCCTGGAAGTTACTAGACAACATGAATAGCCCAATTGATTTCATTAAGGATATTTATGCATTACCCACTATTAAAGTATTTGCAAATCTGGGCTCTTACACTAACAGTCAATTGTAACCGATGTCAGTTAATTCATTACATTTGCCTGCATATAACATCTGGTGTTTTTACTGATGTCATAAGTTGTCTTTCATATTCCATCATCCCACAATGGTTTAGCAGATAGCTGTAAACATGCCAGCAGTCTCACTAGGATTTCACTAGATAACTCAGTGAAATGAACAAACAAAGCTGATAATAGCAGATATTTTCCTACCATTGCCTTTCTAAGGACTTAGGATTGACTACAGGATGCCTTTAGAAAAATCCACAAGACTTTTTTCTACACACAGTGCTGGTCAGGTGCTCATGGATGCTATTTTGTTTGCCTGAGCTATAAAGTGTATATACACAATTCATCAAGCTCAATAGGGATATTCATCCAAGACAGATTTATACCTCCACATAATCCTGCTGGCAGCTACTTAGTCATATGTAGTAAAACCAAAAGGGACCATTATGATAGTATAGTCTGATCTCCTGCATAACACAGGCCAGTGAACCTCACCCAATAATTTATGCGTCAAGACCATAATTTCTGTTTGAGTTATAGCATCTCTTTTAGAAAGATCTTCAGTTGTACCTTAAATACTCTAAGTGGAGGTGAAACCATTACATGTCTATTAAGTTGTCCCAGTGATGAATAACCCTTACAAATAAGAGACTTCCTTATCTCTACTGTGAATTTACATAGCACCACTTTCTGTCATTGGATTTCTCTATGCCTTTTCCAGCTGAATGCAAGAACTATCTATTGTTTTCCATACAAAGACACTTGACTACTGTCACATCTTAACCTTCACTTGGAGAAGTTAATAGACCAAGTAAACACCTTTCAACATACAGCATGTCCTTATACTCTAATTTTGTAGATCTCTGCACTTCGCTTCTTTCTGAAATTTCACACCAATAGGGGCCACATCAATTCTACACCACTAAGACAACTGTTTCTTGCTTACTACAGACACTTGTGCTTAGTGAACAAACCATCACAACCTTGTGTCCTCATAAAACTATGACAAATTATTTCAGTAGAATAGGTGTAGAACAGTAATTAAGAAAAAAGAAGCAATTAAAGAGGTGCATAGGTAGCTTGGTATGTAATTCCCACTGACAGGAAGAAAAATACCTGGTCCTGGATTTGAAAACATCCAGCATTAATAGCTACTGCTTAGCCTACTGCCTTCATCTATGGTGAAGCCTTATTTTTTTCAGTATCAATATAATTGTCTCTGTTTTTTTCACAACTCAGTACAGAGAAGTTTGTTGCATTTTTACTTTATAAGGACTATGTGATGTTAACGCCAAGTCTAATACTGGACACAGCTGAAGCCTGGATTCAGTTTGTTATCAAACACAAGAATTGCTTATAACTACCCTTACCAGAAGTGAGACCAACTTCAAGTATTTTTAGAATGTCTGATTTTATCTAAACTTCATATATGGGCGTGTCATTTTTAGCTTTAAGCTCCTTTTCATTTCCCAGAACCCTAAAAAAAAAAAATAAAAATCCCCCTAACAACAAAACCACAAACTTCTGACATTTTTTACCCACACTAACAAAGTCAGTTTTAAGAGGAAAGAAGTTGTTTGCCAGTGAGGTCTGTATTGTTGGCAAATAAATAAATATAAACAAGTAATTAGTTCTACTTGATGTTGTTTAGAAGTGGCAGACAGTTAAATAAGCCCCAAACTTCTGAAAGTTTATGCGTGGGAACAAGCACTCCAAACAGCACCCACTAACCCATTCCTTAGCTCGAGCCAGGATCTTTTCTGTTTCTATGTCAAGATGTCTCCCAGGAAACTGAAGCAAGCAGTCACTTCTCAACTCCCTGCAGATTTGTGTACCCTACTTTCCATTTTCTCTTCCCTCTGGTTCTGCTAGGTAGCTCAATGATTTTTCTTTAACTGATTGTGTAGTGTGTGCATATACACACACTTATTTATGTACACACATACATATGTGTATATTTATGCCAGCTGAATCAGCCATTTTTTTTTTCATGGAGAGGATTGAATATGCAGAAAGATTCCTCTGGGACGTGCACCAGCTCTTCGCATAGGCCAAGCCAATTACTATACCTGCTAAAGTGTATGAGGCTCAGTTGAAAAATTAGTTGTATGTGTCTCTCATGGTCACAGGAGGTGTCTCATACAAACAGAGAGAAAAATTCAACTCAAAGTCTATAAAAGATCCATGCGGTCTGATTAACAACTGTTCGACACTAGGCTCTTCTTTACATTTTGTACCTTAGACTTCAGGATCCAAGGCAACTGTACTGCATTTGGGGAAAAAAAAAAAAAAACCCACCCAAACCAACAGTACTAGAGAATCTTTGAGGACAAACCAGATTTATATTGACAGAGATGTGACATATTTTTTCTGCATGCTTTGGCTATCCAAACTCCTAATATGCATTGAGGCATATTGTCTTATTTCCTACTTTACAACCTTAACACGATATCACATTTCAGATTCATGGCCACCCAGGATGATTGCTTCTTTTATTGGTAAGGCAAATACTAGAGCAAATGGGGTTAGGGGATTTCAGTTTTAAGACTGAAACAATACTAGATCAAGATCCAAGGAAACTAAGTTCAAGGCTCTTATTAGACATCTGGGTGACTTAATTACTAGCATTAACAATCAGAAGCTAGGTATGCTGTGAAGTTGATATGTTTGATGAAACCCATGCCTGAGGCACCAGAGTTGGCAAGGCTTTCCTTCATCTTTAATGCATTGCACAACCAACAAAATTTGGCTGTCTGCTAAAGATGATCCCTGTGTACAGGGGACTAGGAAATACACCAGGCAAAGCCTTGCTCTAGCAGGTGCCTCTGCCTTTCTGAAATACCGATTCAGCAGTGCTATTGGCAGCCCTTTAGACTTCTGGGCGAAACTGTAACAGATCAGTACAAAAGAGACCTAGTCTTCCTCCCCTGTTCTGGCCCTCTCTGTTTCAGGTAAAGAAACATAAGCAGAAAGTTACTGTGGAGGTCAGTATAGCACTAGGAGCTGTGTTTACCAGCCAATGACTTAGCTGTTAGAGATCTCATTTGTGCATATGCGGTTCATTTCTCTGCTGTAGTTTTGAGCCTGGCTTAACATTCACATTTCCTATTCTTCATTCAGGCACTAAAAAAAGGAATGTGGTCATGTCAAGCTCAATATTTGGCAATCTCCATGCACATTTTAAAAAAAAGGGCCAAACATACCAGTACAATCTTGCTCTTGCGACTGGAAGTGGCCTGCACTCATCATAAGCTAAAAGCTTCCATAGCTTTTAGCACATCAATAACCCTTGCATCTTTGCTGCTACACAAATCTTCATACCTCTACCTCATTAAGGTGGCAGACTGAAGGACCTCACTAGCACACTGTCCCTCAAACATTGCCCCCAGGTGAGCCTGGTTCAATTAGACACCTTACTTTTCAGCGCTTATTTCTGTTAATAACACATAAGCTTAAGGTTTTAGAGATGATCTTATTTTTGAAAGAGTATCAGAACATTCCATAGAACAAGGGCTTTTTTACCACTACTTAACCCTCCTTCTTTCAAACACAGGAATTTCCTGAATCTTCTGTTAAATTTGTGATATGTATTGTTAAACGGACACATAAGCTTATGGTTTTAGACGTGCTCTTATTTTTTAAGGACTAGCAGAATATTACATAGAACCAGATTGTTTTTCACCACAACTGCCCCCTGCCTTTCTTTCAAGCACAGGAATTTCCTGAAATTTCTGTTAAGTTTGTGATATGCATTGTTAAATGGACACAGCTTAACTGAAAACATATGGCTTCAGAGTCCTTTGCATCCAGAACCAAGTATGGAATGACTTAAAAGCAAGCTAAACCAGAAGCAACCAGAAAGGAAAAATAAAAATAAGCTGTGCCCTTTTGAGAAGTGCAGGCAACAGGGATAAAAACTGCTTCCTTACAAGACTTCATATATCACTGATATTCTGAGAGGAAGACATCTAGAGGATGGTAGCATATGTCCCCCAATGAACATCAAAATACATTTACATATAATACTGGCTTTCTAGGTAGCAATCTTGAGAGCCTGGAATAAGATACTTTAAAGGATTTCTGACTTACCTTCAGTCTCAGTGCTGCAGGTACTCTGTAGCAAGTCTCTCTCACTCTGGAAAAAATTACTTGATTCCCAGTCCACTTCTGCTGCCTTGCATAAAAGGGAAAGGAAGCTGTCTTAGCAATGCAGAAGGAGAATTTTAGTTTACCACATTAGAAAGAAGCACCTCTGCAACCCTTTTCCAGGCTCCTTTTACACACCTCCGCACCTCCAAAACATCCACATTGACTACACTCTCACACTAAGCCAAAAGCAAGTACGTACCTTCTCAAAGCTTCTGTGCACATAACTAGGTGAAAGCACCACTCTCAGAACAGCTGAACCTCATTGCCCTTAACAAGACCAGCTCCAAGTTTCAAGGGAGATAGCAGGTGCTGAGATTGGCACTTTTATCGTACCTGGGTGTGGTCAATTTTCTGACAAGCTGTGGATGCACTTAAATAAATGTTGCACATGATGTAAAACTTTTCACTCCATCACAGACAAAGCTGACTTTGACATGGATACATTTAGTTATGCTTGAGAGAATCTGTTTTATCTGGCAGAACATTTTACAGGTGCATATACTGTAATTCAATAGGATTGCATGACTCATTTGATAATTAGTAAGAGGCCTTTTAACAGGCACAAACAAGAACCCAGGAAACTAATAGCTTCCAAGAAACTTCATTCTCACCTTGTAAGTGTTATATACCAGAGTGAGGAGTGGCTGACCTAGACTGACCATCAGCAGAAACACTTGGCAATTGTTGCTACAAGTTTGCTGCAGAGCCAAATTAGAGATATTAGCAATGCAAGTTAATTTCATTATATTTTGTTGTTCAGAAAAAATAATCATATGGGGGAAAAGTTTAGAGTAACAACAGGCAGTGAAAATAATGTCATCTGCACTTGTCAAGTATACTATGGATTTGATATTCATACATTCATATGCAGAAGTTAAGAAGTCATGGCAATATGCATAATGTTGTTTCCAATAGGTGTTGATTAAACTATTAGGAGCTTTAAGAGAAGGATGCTCGAGTCATTATTCATGTAACACTCTTTATCATTGTTCAGCTACAGTATAATTGCACAAGGTATTGACCAAAGGACCTGCTGTAAAATTATGCCCAGTGTCAAGGTAGGGGAAAGAATGTGTAAAAAAGTATGCAGACAGCTAAGGATAATGTTAACAAACCTCTCTAGGTCCATATTGCCTAATGACCTCATTCTTTGAATTTCAGTTTCTATCACCCTACAGGGCCATTGTCATAGGCAGAGCATACAGTGAGAAAAAAATTCTAGACATACTCAGGTGGATAGCAACACACACACCCATTTCAGTATGGGCCACCTCTGACTTGCTCCACTTATGTTTGTGAAGAAGTAATCCAGACTAGTTTATCTCCTGCCACCTGCTGAAGGTTCACCATTATCTGATAGTCGATGAGCATTTGTGGGAAGAAGTAATAGGCTTGATTAGAAGAACAGCAAAAGCACTGGGAAAAAACAGAGTAGCTTGCAGGCACTGAGCCCATCAGCCCATGGCAGGCTGTGCAGAACAGTTTCAGATGTGAAAACAGGCTGCGTGCCCAAAAGCTTGTCTTTTTTCCAAGAATATCAGACTAATAAAAACTATTAACTCTGCCTTCAGATCTTGCCTCCCTTATACTCTTAGACTATCATGGCTTCAGAGATGATCTTACAAATATCTGGGAACCACTGCTGGCAGGGATGGGTGAGTTCCAGCAATGCTGCTCCCTGCCAGGCCACCCCTCTCATTTCCCAGCCAGAAATAAAAAGATGTGCTCGCTGTAATAGTACTTTGAAGGGAGGATGGCCATTATGTTCACCACAATTAGAAGACTTGTAAAAAGTGTCCTTTGGGATTATAAAAGAACAACCTTGCTACTTTTTATGTCTTTAGTTCAAAGATGCCAATGCTGCCTCTGTATGTTGAAATAAGGCTGATTTAGACCACAAGATACAGATTGTTACAGATAAATTGCCAACTTCAGGCCAAAGTAGCAACAAAATATAGCTTTTAAAGAGGCAGGTAGAGCTCTGAGAGAATGAATCAACCTTTCCCATTCATCCCTGACCTTTTACAGTATGTGAAATCTCAGTCAAAACCTAAAAAAGCCAAACCAAAAACCCCAAACCAACCCCAAACCTCTCTTTTTACTAAACACCACAGCTGGATTTACTAAAATTATAGTTAAGACCACTGGAAAATTGCTAGGGTGATAAAACAGCTCGTATCATAACCACCACTTTCATTCTGCTGTGTGGTTTAAAAACTCATCTGATTTACTCTCTAGCATTTTTCTTGTCTGAAAAAATGTTGCTACACAATCCTTAGTGGTTAAAACTATGGCTGAGTCATTCTACTTTGCCACAGTTGACTTACCCTTCAGAAAGCCTGCTCCCACCACACTGTTTGGAGAGTGGTTGGAGATGCTTTGGCTTCTGCAGAGCTGTCCCATGGAAGGAGGCTCTGTATATCCTAGCAGCTCAAAACCATACAGGAAGTTCTTTGGAAGCAAGGGACTAACCAAGAAAATGCATGCAAGAAGGAGTGTCTAAACACAGTAACAGCAAATACAGAGAAGTATATTTCAGCAGTTGTCAGCCTCTTTCACATCTTGACCAAAGAGTATTCTGAACAACAGGCTGCTTCCTACACATCTCAGCTTCCCACTTCTAGGCTCTCATTGAGAGATTATGATCTGTCTTCAGCAGATTATCCATTCAATTGACTGATAATTCAGGGAAGACAGAACAGATGCAAGAAACTCAAGACTGGGAGAAATGAAAGATTAAGACAAGGTTAAGGGACAGCCTGAAATGGGTTGGAGAAAGGTGGAGCAGGGAGAAAGTCTGCCAAATAAACTCACTATAACAAGATCACTTTCTGTTATCTTCCATTTCTGCTCACCAGTGCTGTACAGACATCCCATTCTGGCTTGCAAATCCAGTAGGCCCTGTTATTCACTTCCATTGTTTCTGTCACCACATGCTATAAATATGCCAGCTCTGAACACCAGGGATGTAGCAAGTATGCCCCCGTGGGCTTGCCAGGTTTTCACTGCATGTGCCACCCATGAATTAAGACCCTGATTTTCTCTCATGAATAATGATTTCTCCCTCCCCAGCAATAAAATCTTTAGTGGTCACGGAATGTGTTCTGTCCCAGACCTCAGCATCCCCCTCATTAACTATATGGCACCAACTGGTTCAGCATCTGAGAAGATGCTCAACAGTCGGTGACATTAGTCAGGCAAAAGAAAACAGCCACATCTAAACAAATATTTATTTAAAACAATCCTATGATAAAAATTGTTCCTTGGCTCTCATATCCCTGGAGTAATACTAGCTGATATTATTGAAAGTGGAAGTTCAGATATGATACAGTTTTAAATTATCAGAGACAAAAAAATCCAGCTCATAAAAAACCCTCCACATCAAATTTAACATATTTACTGCATCCCCCAAGGATGCATAGTAAAAAGGTGTATTTTGTACTGTGCAAGACGTATCCCAGTTCTATTTCATTTCACTTGGGAGTCTTGTTTTCACTGATTTTATGTGACTTCCTTCTGATCCGTGCTCAGTAAAAGAGGGAGTTAGATACAGTCTGTGTAAAAGATCAAGCCAGGTTTATTTATTTTGTAGCTTGTTCTCACTGCATAGCGAGATCTTACAGTGAATATGGGTAGACTTTCTGTGGTTAAGTAAAGCTGCTCTAAGCAGGTGGATCTAAGTGCTTTCCAAGGGACTCCTGGCAGCTAACACACATGTAGCCACAGGAAAGGAAACAAGCCCATGACCCTGTGCAGGAACAGCAATGTAGCAGCATTAATGGACAGGGTTAAAATGTAATTTAAACAAAGCACCTTTCTGTGGAACAAAATGGTGCAGAAGTGACTTAAAGAAATCTTTCACTCCATAACTGCCTCTTGAACTATACAAGAGACGGAAAATATAACTAGAAGGTCTGGCCCAGAATACTGATAACGCCTTTAACATCTGTCACCTCGGAACACACAAACCCCAAGCTTTATCACAAACAAAGCCCAACCTTTATCACTACATAACTCTACGGAACCTTTGAGAGCATAAGAAAAAGAAGATGAAGTAAAATTTATTATATGGAAACTGTTACCAACCCTTTATCACAGAGATCTTCATTTCCAAGTGCATGATTATGTTGGACATTTTGTGACTAACCTTCTCAAATGCTGCAGTTGTAATGGCAGATTCTGGAAGATCATTCCTCAATATTTTTTTAACAGCACCATTTTTTATACTGAAGTACACAGCTGATGGCAACAATACTTTGTATGAGACTTTTTAGGTCCATGATGTATGTGTTGATCAACAGCTGAGAGGTAAAGTGCCAGGGGATGTCTGCACTGCCAGATAATCAGCCTTTCTAGGGAAGGGCTCCTCTGTCACTCTCAGATTTTTCCTCAGGCTTTTGAAAATTCTTACATTATTCAAGATGAAACATGAAAATACCATATTACTAAAAAAAACACACACACCCCCAAAAAAACCCAAAAAAACAAAAGACCGCAAACAACAACCCAATAACAACAACAACAACAAAACCAAAAAAAAACCCCAAGTAAACAAACAAAAACCAAAAACAAAATAGGAGGGTTGGTTTGTAGTTTAGATGTGTGGTTTATGTTGTCAGATACGGGCTCGTAAGATAAAACAGCAGTACTAAACACAGTTTATCATTAGAATCTAAAAATTGTATTTTCATGACAACACAAACGCAACACATTTAAAGTTAGACACAAACCTTAATTCTAGCATTTCCCAATTTTTGAGTGCATAACAATGCAGTTAAGTTCTTTTATTGCAGCATTTTTTGTTAGCATCTTTTTAATCCTGAGGATTCTGTGAATGTAAAATCACTCAAAACCTGAAATTGGCAATACTTCAGTTGCTATAAATTTAGAAATATTTAGGTGTACCTAGGGAAAAAAAATAATAATACTAGGACCCCACCTTTGTCTCTTCCTTCCAGTACCACTCAAAACAATCCATTAACAGCACACATAAGGATAGTTTATAATAGAAACCCAAACTTGATAAAAGGTAAGTGTAGCACAAAAAGAAACATGCACTTAGTCCCTAAGGAACTGAATAGTATTAACTATAGTAAAGATTTGTCAGGGGAAAAACCTAACTATATATTTTCTTTCTTGTGGTTCATCCTGAGTTTCATTTCTGTGAGCCAAGAGGTACATAAAGATGCAAAATTCATATTTTTTCAGATAAACCACAAAGCAACAGAAATTAAGGCTATGGCAGATGGATTATCTCAAACCCAGGAAAAAGATTACTAAAGAAAAAAATAGAAAGAACTAAAGTGTTAATTATTTTCCTGATATGATGCCAGGATAATATTGGTATGCTTGTAATCCTCTAGAGCTCAGGATTACATCTGTACTCTGGGATCAATCAGTTCTAATACAACGAAAAGCAAACTGTTAGGCATCCAATGCAGACCTCAGTTGCTAGAAAGCTTGCTTTGACTATATTTCAGTACTGTATCTATTATCTTTACCTAGCTTCTATGAAAATTTGACTATAAAATAAAATCTATCCTAATATTTAATCTTTCAAAAATGAGTTAGTCCAAAAACTGAAGCAAATATCTACAATGCCACCATTTCCAAGATATTGAGACACTGGCTTTGTAGCTCCACTTTTGTAGAGCATGTTTAGCAAAACTGCTAAGAGGAAGGGTGAACAAAGGTAGTTCTTAACTGTCTTTACACAAACATATACCTATCACAATCACATATATATATATATACACAAACAACTTTACATCTAAGTCTGGGATCAGTTAAGAACCCTTCAGTCTTAGAAAGTAATTTTGCTGCTGGTGGTGGTAGTTGTACCCTATCCATTCATAAATAGCAATGTGAACTGTAGCATGGAAAGGACCACACTAGTTTTAGTCTGCGTGGAAAAACTTCCAGATCAGGGAACTTCTCCCTGCCCTCCTAAGGCAATTTTTCAGTCATTCTTGGATTACTGAGGTCAAGGCACTGATTCTGTTTCATCAGCTAAGTCAAATTCTGTTGGTCAGGCTATCTATTGCTGAAGACTCTGAAATGAAAATAAGAAAATATCACCTAGTTTTAGTTAACCACAATTACATTTCATTAACATCATTATCAAAAAGAAATTAACTTGATACCTATCTCACTTTTGTAACTTCCATTTGTATTTTTTATATTCCTGGTTATATTCCATTTTAATGGACATTAGATTTACAGTGATCTGGAAGACTCTGAGGAAGCGAATTCTCCTATGACCCACCAAACACCTTTCACCATCAGGCCTGAGCAAAACTAACCAGAATTTAAAATTTAGTTTTACACACTATAAACATAGTCCCAATGGCAACATGACTTGCATCTGCTTTCACTGGTCAGTGCTAAACTTCAGTAGTATACAATGGCATGGTGCCAAATTTCCACATATGATCACTAAAAACATAATCTTATTATTGGTATGGGATAGAGAAAAGCAGAGCTCTCAGGCAAATTAAGCTAAGCCTTTTGACTTAGGCCCAGATTCAGAACTTCTCAATAGACACATAATTCCCATTAGTTTCACTTTCCCTCAGAGAACTGGGCAAATATAAGTTCTGTCTTTAAATACCCTTATGAACCTGAGGCTTAATTTACTAAATGCTTAATGGAGGTTAAGGACAATTTATTTATGAATATTCTCCTGTGTTTCCATTCCAGAAACTGGGGCTGGTAGTAAGTTAACTGCTGGACATTGCTTCGACAAAACATGGTCTTGTGAACTAGTAACAGTTAGATGCTTGCAAATAGAGATTTTTAGCACATTTGAACTAGCAGAGGGGAAATACTTTTTATGTATAGCTGTAGTTTGATTTTAATATTGAGGTTCCTGGAAATGATTTAGAAAAAAAAAAAATCTTAAAATCATTATATTGTCACTTTTTTTTGGTTTTTTTTTTTAAATCAAGAAGTAAATATAATCCAATCAATTGCTAATAATGGCCCCTTTATTCTAAATAATGCAAATGCCCATGTTTGTCTCTGACAAACAAGCTGAGATCTCCTGCAACAGGATGAGTAAATCTTTGGAATGAGTCTTATTCCCTCTGGTTGGTGATTTCTTTGAGCTTCCACTCCCTGAGAGAAAAGGCTCCTTAGTCAGACCTAACTCAGGTTTTTCAGTAGTCAGCCTAAAACTGGAAATTCTGCTTGTTACTCCCAAGGCAGGAAGGCAATTCCACACATGCTAACTGTCCCGCACATGCCTGTGGCGTGTAGCAGGTGTGCACACATCCAACATATTTCCTGCTTCCTCATTAAAAAAGAAAATCAAAACACAACAGCAATCACCAAAACAAGGAATGTGCATGAATGACAGCAAATCTGCCAAAACTTGTTGTAATCCATACTTATTTACAAATGTTCTTAACACATCAACAGCCTTCACCCATGAAACCTGGGACAGGTGGGAATGACAGAAACACAAAAACAAAGAGCATGCTCTAGTGAGCTGATATGTATTTTCTCATTAAGGTTGGAGGGAAAAAAAAGGTGCAATCACACCTTTTCAGTCATAGATTAGGAGCTGCATGAGTGGTGGGACCTTGATGGGACTGCATGCATGAGCAAAAACTTGCTTGTTGAAAACAAAGGTGATATAAGCTGTTTTCTGATGTTGATGAAACTCATCCCCTTTGAGAAGGCAGACAAAACTGATAGTAGTTTGAAAATCATTATGTGGCTATGCATTTTTCTTAAAATTTTTCTTCATCGAGTAGCTTTAGATCTTGTAACCTTAATTGTTTTGGTGCTGATATATAATACATTTGGTACAAAAACACTGTTGTAACTACTTCCTTATGTAGGAAAGGAATTAAGAGAATATTTTTTGCACCCTTTTTTTTTTTTTTAATTAAGCTGTTATACTTATCTTTTTTCTGAACATACACATAGTTCATCCAACTTGCCTTGGCTTATGCCCACACATGACCTGGCATTTGCTCTGTTGCATAGGAAAAATAATCTATATATTTGTGTTGCTCACAGTCCACAAAGAGAACACATTTATTTTGGCTGATTCTTGAATCTGATCTGAACAATGTAATATTTTAGTGCCTGTTCGTATATTAGATGCTAAAAATATGTTATAGATACGGAAAGAGTTATTATGCACTAGTGAATGAAGTTTCCTTCTCTTTTTCCTTAAATATCTTGAAAAAGAAGCAGAAAATTGTACATGCCATGCCTTAGTTTGAATGTTTTTGTTATATTTTAGATTATTTTTAATTTCAGCATCTTAAGACTCAGTTCCTAGTCATTCAGATGAGAATTTCCATTAGATCCAGTGCTGTATGAAAAATTTAAAACCACAGTAGCATAGGTAAAATTAAATAATTTGGTGACTGAACTTGTGTTTAAAACACCTTCATTCATTATTCCTTTTAATTGGAGATGAAAGTACTCTGCACTATAGGAATCAAATACATTCTTGAAATCTCTACTCTCAGGAATTCAGCCACTACCCCTCCTTTTTTAATTCCTTACTATGTGGGAAAGAAAGAAATGGAGAAATAACAAGTCTGAAACTAGGATATAAAGGGGGTAAAAAATCATATGCTGAAGGAAACATAAAAAATAAGAGGAATACCTCTAGTCATGGACATTTCCCAATGCAGGGACTTAAAACTTCCTAACTTAATGAGAGAAAAACATGAAGAGAGGTTAATGTTGAGGAGGAAAAAGTAGTGGTATTGTACCACATATTTTCTCTTTCCTGAAATACTGCCTTCAACAGATATTTTCAGAGAAGACACTGATTGGTCATAGACTTAATTAAAGGTGAAGTTTTGCAGTTTCTGCAAGAACACTTGAGAATCTTTCCCAATGAATACATAACTAAGATTTATAGAAATTTGCTTTAGGCAGATTTCACCATTTTCAGAGAATATTTATGCAAAATGCACTGGAAAATAACTGCTTGGCAGAAACCTCCAAATCCAACTTCCACTCAACAACATCTAAGATCAAGAGGGTTATTTTCTCAAAGCCCCTATAAAGTAAATAAATAAGAACTAGCTTTTTTGATCATTAATCATGATAGCTAATCCTTGCCTCTAAAGGCTCACCAGCTCCAGCATGGCTTCTTATGTGCTTGCAGTACATCTCAGGGTGAAGAGATTGGTGATTTTTGTCCACAACCTAAAGATAAGAGATAAAGACAAGAACAATACCTAGTCACATCTTGGTTTCTATGAAATCAGCGAGTGTTCCTATTGTAATTTCTGTTTTGAAGCATCAGCCCGAGTGTTGCTAGTAAGAGAGGTTTACATACTTCCTATTACTCAAGCACAGGCTGTCCAGTAATCCAGCACAGACAAAGTAGTAACCAACAAGAGAACAGAACTGTGTTGCATGTTGCCTGCATGTGAAATGTTCCAGGAAGAATGACAAATTATATATTTTGGCAGGTTTAAATTAAAAGTCTCCAGGTAGTGAATGAAAAAGTAGAATGTCATCTTGTTGTATCTTTGTGACTAATGGAATTGGACAAAACAATCTTCTAAATATTGCGCTGTGGTTTGGCAGCAAGTATAAAGGAAGTAGAAGATGTTTGATTTCAAACAATAGAGAGAATTTAAGTAAGCCCAAGCTCAAATGCCTTGCTGTTAATATTTGAAGTTACTCAACCCAAAGTCATTTTAAATTTAGCAGATGGAACTCTCACTCTAATGACAAAAAACAACATGATTAATCTTGATTTTAAGTACCATTTAACTCCAAAATGTTCAAAAAGTTGAAGCCAAATATTGTAACCAAGGATAATCTCAAAACAAATGAGAACATTGCAACATGATTCCTGTCAAAAGATGGAAGCTAAATGTTAAACAACATCTGGGAGAAGAACAGTTATATAAAGTACCATTAGTCTAAGAAATATATATATAAATGGACACAAAAAGCAATTTTGCTTAAGGAGACTAGTTAGAAAGGATAAACAAACACATTCTTCTGTAATAAAATAACTTAGTTCTATGCAGTAGCTGAAGTGTCAAAAGAGTAACTGAGGGGCAAGACACAAAAGGTTTTAGAACTGTGATCTATGCTCAAACACAAGTGTTGAAATGAGAATTAATATTTCTCTGAAGCCCTTGGAGTCATTTTAGTGCATCATGGGCTACAAAAAACCTGCAACTTTTAGAAGTATCTAAGAGCAGAAGAAAGGATTGCCAGCTACGCTAGTTTCGTTTTTTCTCTCACACACCCTGGTTGGAAATAGATGTGGTTAATTTATTCTTATGGGAAAAGTTTCTATTATAAAACACAGAGAAATTCTGCTGACACAGAAATATACTCATGAAATCATTATTTTACAGGCAATAACCAAAAATTTTCATTTAAAATTGCAGACAGACTTAAAGTAAATGTGTACCTGTTGAACAGGAGTGCAGGCAGGCTTAGACAAATGTGTATGTGCCATAATTCTTCCTGAATTTCTCAAGCAAAGTCTGATCTGCTCTCATTTGAGGCCCAAAAGCTTGCTAGTCATTTGGAAAGTATTAGGTAAATATAAATTCTAAGGAATCAACACCATTAATTCCACAATAGGGAGCAGGTCAACAAGAGCAAAAAGCACCAAGGCCATGAAACCACGATATTTTAGGTAAAGAAAAAATACACCTTTCATAAAATTGTATTCATATTACTGCCTTGCTATTCAAGGAAAGGAGAATATTAGTATTAAGACAATGTGTGATGGTGTTTTAATTACTGTTGGTGTAAATATTCAGGCTGTGCCATTTCATTTCGGTTTTTTTACCATGCCGGAAGGAATACTGATGTCATTGTCTAGTTCTTTTCTTCTGTTACATCTTGAAAGTATCTTTAGATATCACGAAGTTCAAAAATACTTTTATCAGGAAGAAATGGGATTGAATACAACAAATTCCTTGTCCCTCAGCCCCAAGAAGGAAATTTCTATGGAAAGAAAAGCAGGGGGCGATACATAATGAGAAAGGTGACAGAAAGAAAGGGAAGATTAAAACAGAGGAAAAGATAAGCAGGGGAGAACAGATGAAAAAAACCAAAACCAACCAAAGAAACAAAACCGATAGGGATCAGTTTAACAAAAGGAATTTCACTAGACAGCTCTCAGATTTTAATACTGTTTGTGAAGCTCCACTGGAGATTACAGCCCTCATAGGGAATTCTAGGAACAAGAACTGTTTCGGAAGAACCCTCATGAATTTTCTCTTCCCCCTGCCTGCTGGAAAGGACCTTGGTAATTTCACTGGAATAAAATTGACATGAACAGCTTAGGCTGACAGAGAGAAGCCAAGCTTACAGAGATATATTGCCTCCCTTGGCTGGCTGCTGAAGGGACAGCGAGGCCGCAGGGTACTCAGCGTCTTCATTTCCCGGTATGATATTCAGAGAAAAAACCTTCTCAGCTTCATTTTACTGTCTTAGGGCAAAGTTTTCCTGAGGGAAAAATATTTTCTTTCCTGTAAAAACATAATTTTCCCATGGAAAATAAAAAAAAGTTATTTCACCAAAAAGGGCATTTCATTCCAGTGAAATGGCATGATGGAGGAGACCCATATGATTTTATCAGCCAATAAAATTGATTTCACAGTAAATATATCTTTTCATATTTGCTAGGAACAGATTATCATCTCTTCAAAAATCACTCTACTGCCTTTCTATTTAGTTATTCATACTTTACATTTTTAATAAAAATGAACCTCTTCCAGAGCAATAACTCTTAAAAATAAGCTTCCTTTCTGACTGTTGGAGTTACCGATCATTCCCATCTACCTGCTCTTTCCAATACTCCAGTATTCCAGTTGCTCATCTGGAGTAATTGGGGTCTTCAAGAAGTCCTCAACATCATCTGCTGAAATGCATATTTTTTAAGAACTGTATTGAAAATGTTCCATAAAATCCATGACATACAAACAAATCAGATTCAATTCTCTAGACAAATGTGCTTTTGAAGGTTCAGTCAGAAAAATATTTGTGATTAGTTGCAAGTACTGCATTACAGGTCATCTCTTTCTAGGTGATGAACAGGAAAATGTAGAGTATCTTTATTTCCTTATGCCATAGTATAGTTACTATGTAATAATCTACCCTTCACCCCATCTGCTATGTGCTTTGCTTGAAAACTATGATTATGTTGCGCCATAAACACCTCTAGAAAGTGTACCCTAAACTAGGAAACTTTGTAAAAGTGCAGATGACCTTATGAATCAGTCTGAAGCTGAGATACAGTGTCACCTGTTTAATAAGATATTTTCTAGATCTGTGATCTGTTGGGAGCACTGTACCTTGTAGAAAAATTTTGCCATTCCTGTAGAAATCAATGAAAACTACTAAAATCTGTTCTTGGGAGGGAAAAAGATGAGAGAGGAAGCATAATCCTGCCTTGTAAGAAATCTGGCAGAGACATCTGATGAGTTAAAGTCCTGCTTGCTAGAAACTCTCAGACCTATAATCATTCCCAGGGTACTTAACAGGCTTAACTAATAATGCCATTAAATATCAGCTTAATACAAACTGTTAGTTGAGTCATAGATCTTTGTATAAATGAGTACCTGGGAAATTTGAACAATTCCTGCATGACACATTTTGAAAGCTGTAAAGTGCTTTATGGAGCAACCTTCATTCCCTATATGTAAGTGACATTGCAGACCTGTATCAGATACTGCAGACAGTACCAATTCAGCCTCTTGAAGTCAAAAAGAATTGTTCAACAGTGTGTTCAGGAATGATCTGAAATAGCCACATAATAAACAGGATGACTGTGAATGTAGATTATCAAAATATGATGCCAAATGACTGCTGCTAGCTCTGGGACAATTTATGACCCACTTAACCTGAAAGCCTGCAAACTCTCTATGGTGCTGGTTTCTGCACAGCTCAGAGCCACGTGTCTTTCTGTAACAGCACCGTAGCTGATGTGTGCTTGCTTGGGCTTACAGAGGGAGCTGCACCTCTCTTCTTGCTCACATAGCACTTGGGGTAAACGTATAGCATTCAACCTTGTATTCAAATACAGAGTTTTCCAGACTTAAGAACTGACTGATGACTCTTCATTATAGACTTTACCACCTTTCAAACTTGAATTGCACTTCTGTGATTTCAGTTTGTTTTTTTCTTGCCTTGAAATACCATTTTTATGGAATTAATTTGTGGAGATATTGTGTGTATCTTCAGTTTTAATTATAGTTTTAAGGTACTTGTTAACCTACAATTAGCATAGTGTGAAGCTGAAGGAGAGCACTGGTTAGGCCCAGAATAACCTTGTAATTTTCTCCTTATTCTCAGCTTTCTAAGCTCTAAGGCTCCAGATTGTTTGATTCCCATTTGGATTTTTAGCCCATCGTGAACTTGACACAGTTGCTAAGATACATATCAGTCTGCACCATGTTGATACAATATTATTTAAACACTTTAAAGGGCAGCCTAACAGTTCTCTGTAAACACACAAGTCTGCTGTAAACTGTTCTCAGTAGAAACAAGCAGCCTGACACCAAAATTAAATCCAGGGTGTTTCAAAGATTACTATGGAAAGCTTCATGAGCATCCACCCACTACCAGCAAAGCACCTCACAGTTGATCTAGCCTTGCTGTACACATGCAACCTCTGGCTTCATGCCTGCAACTTCATATAGAGTGCGAATCCTCTCCTGCCATCGCTGTCACAAGTATGCAGGAATTCGATTTGATGTTAGTAGCCCAGGGACAACAGTTGTTTCCAGGCCTGCTTCAGTTACCTGCCCTAAGCTGATCTGACCAGGAGCCCTGTTCATGATCAAAACTGCACTGCATGCTGTTGAAATAAAATTAAATGTTCTACCCTTTACAAAGAAGGGCCAGAGATTCACACAGCCAGGAGAAAAATACAAGGAGATAATTCAGACCAAGCTCAGGAGGCTTTTTGCATAACTGATATTTGTCTTCCATGATACTTTGTTAGTTTGGACAACAACTGTGTGGAAAAAAGTTTAAAGACAACTTGGTCAGAGGATGCTAAGCAGTCTTCACTGCAATACAGAGAGTCTCTTCCACAAAGATAGGGTTTCATGACAGTATTTTCTCTGTGATGTTTGCTGCTCACTCTAGTCTGTGGACTGATGAGCCATACAACACCTGATGTGAGGAACACTGCTTCTAATGTTTCTCTCTGATGTTTGCACACAAGGGAAGCGCCCAACAGTGCCTCGCAAACAATAGATAAACCAGAGCAGCTCATATATCACAGGCCAACCCTACAACAACATTTTGATTGTAGCAGTTGATACAAACCCTAACAAGTCCCATGACCATTTCCAACTTTCTGAAGCTAGTGAGGAACATCTTAAGGGGAAAAGACTCATAGATGGGACCCAACATGCAGGGCTCATGTCTCATAGTAGGTGCTAGCAGCATTGTCCAGGTCCAGTCATCTGCACCAAACCAAACATGGGCAATAATGGACAAAGTTTTCAGAAACATAAAAAATTATCCCCAAACTGTATATTGTTTTCAGAGTAAAAATATTTGTATCCACAACACACCTTGATGACTTCATATATCGTAACCTTCAGAGCTGTTTCGTAAGGGCCAAGCATCAATATAGTGATGCAGGTGCTCAAAACATCTGAAAATCCTACTCCATTTACTCAGTTAATGCCTGCAGGGTTTGGTTTTTTACTAATTATGCCGTTTCTTTGTGTCAGCCTTAAATTATAACAGTATCTTCGGCTGTTTTCCTGGTGTGATTTAACTGCATTAATTATGGTAAATGTTTGTTTTCTCTCTTTTAGTTTCATTTCTTCCACTAGCCTATTCTTCACATTTTTTTGGGTCAGGCTACAAATATTTCAGTGCCTTATCTTCTCTCTTCTACAGTAATTCAAATTGCTGCATTAATTTTTCTTCTACCTAATTTTGTCTTTTTTGATATATTCCTGTTCATACTTTGAAAAGTGAAATTCCCAATGATGAGATGAGTGAAAGCAAGGCAGGCTGGGGGTCAGCCAACACCTCAGATTTCCAGGCATTTCTGCAGGTGCAAGTCAAGTCCAAGGCCAGACCATGTAGGACATCAGCCTCAGATCCAGATTAGCAGGACAAGGCTGTTGCAGAGCTATTTTATTGCTCAGGAAGTGATCAGTGCCCCTGAGCTGAGCTTAAATGGGGTTCCTAGGCCCATGGACAGTTGTATGGAGCAGGGGTGTAGGCCCCAGAAACCGTAAGATTAGAGTCAGAAACACATTCTGAGTTGAAAGGTAGAAATAATACAATGCAAAGAGCTAACTGAAATCAGCTCTGGCAACTGAAATCAGTTCTCTCTCTTGCATAAAAGGACTTACTTTCTTACAGAACAGGCCATAACACATAGTATTTGTTTTTGCACTGGTTTCTAAAGTCCTATCATTTTGTGTGCTTGCAGAGACGAGCACTTTTCATGATTCTGAGGGCTAATTTCAGTGTTTTCTTAATATTCATGTTATCCACTGACACTAAGCGCACAGCCAGCTCTTCTGAAAGACCGCAGTGTGGCCACTGACCTAGTGTTTATGTGTCAGTATGTCATGCTTTGCCACCCCAAATTCCTGTCAGACTTTTTTGCTTAGCAGAACATACGATCATTTTGAAACTTGGTTCCAAAAGGAACAAGGTTTCTGGTCTTGCCTACTCCCAAGTCCTAAATTTTGTGAACAGCACCAAATTGCTGATTTTTACTAAAGTTTTTATATATATATAAAAGCTACATAATGTTGAAAATGCGTTTCAAAGTGGGAAAAACATTCCACTTGCAAAATAAATTATAGGACACACCAACATTTGAGAATTGCTTCATATTTTAAGCAAACTCAGATTTTTACCATGTTTTCCTGACAAAAGACTTCTGGGAAGAATTTTCTGATCAATTGTACATCCTATTCTTTGCATTTATCTTCTTGGTATGTCCTAACATTTATAATATGCAGAATTTTTCTTGGCTACATGGCATTTTGTTCTGTAGTTAAAATTGTCCCTCTTGAAAATGGGGCAATTGATACTTTCTTACAGCCAGGGCTGAGTGGTACAGTAATATCAGACCGTAAGAGGCACGAGCAATGTGCCTGACAGTTCATCATTCTACTCCTAGTCCTGCCAGCCTGAAGCAGATGTGAACCTCCTTTCCTGCACAGCCACCAGTGGTTACTCTACAAGCCTGACAGTCACCTCCAAGAACATGGCAAGTGCTCTGGGCCATCAGAGGTGCAAGAGATGGTATCAATTCCCTATCCGCTGTACACACTTGGCTGGCTTTTCCTTCAAAACTGTTGTGAGCGCCTCTCTGCTTGGAAACCAACTGTTTTCAAAGGATCATTTGCTTCAGTATGACAGATAGAATCTGACATTAATTAACTATGCAGGTGTCCTTTTCACTATGTAAGCTACAAGGCTAGGAAGACATGGAATACTTCCTGCTTTATGAAGCGCTAATGACAGAGGTATAATAATTTTTTGATGGTCACAAGGCATTTTTTATACATTTTTTACATTATATTTATATAGTGTTTATAATAGCAGGCTGTGGTGATTGCAAGGCCTCTTGTTTCAGAGCATAGAATACCAGGTTGAAAAGGACCTCAAGGATCATCTGATCCAACCTTTCTTGGCAGAAGAACAAGTCTAGGCCCAACACTCTGTCCAGCTGAATCTTTACCGTGTCCAACATTGATGAATACACCATTTCTCTGGGAGATTATTCCAATGGCTGACTGTACTCATTGTGAAAAATTTTCCTCTTGTGTCCAGTCGGAATCTCCCCAGGAGTAACTTGTACCCAATACCCCTAACCTTTTCCATGTGACTCCTTGTAAAAAGGGAATCTCCATCTTCTGTGTAGTCACCCTTTACATACTGGAATATGATGATAAGGTCTCCCCTGAGCCTCCTTTTCTCAAGGCTGAACAAACCCAGTTCTCTCAGCCTTCCCTCATATGGCTTCGCAGTCCTTTGGTCATCTTTGTGGCCCTTCTCTAGACCCTCTCCAGCCTGTCCACATCTTTTTTTGTAAATATAGTGGGGACTGAAACTGAACACAGCATTCCAGATGTGGCCTGACAAGCACTGAGAAGAGTGGGATAATGACATCTCAGTCTCTGCTGTGGATGCCCTTCTTGGTGTAGCCCAGCACCCTCTTCACTTTCTTTGCTGCAGCTGCACACTGTTCACTCATATTGAGTTTGTTGTCTACCAGGACCTCCAGCTCCCTTTCCATGGAGCTGCTCACCAGCTGGGTAGATCCCAGCCTGTGCTGCACTTTTGGGTTGTTGTCCTTGTTGAACTTCATAAGGTTCTTGTTAGCCCACTCCTGCAGCCTATCCAGGTCTTCCTGCAAGGTAGCTCTCCCTTCCAAAATGTCCACTTCCCCACCCAGTTTGGTATCATTGGCAAACTTCATCCGGCTACTCTTAATCCCATTTCCAGATCACTTATGAAGAAAGTAAACAGTGTTGGGCCCAGTATCAATCCCTGAGGAACCCACTAGTGACAGGCTGCCAGTTTGAAAGGAGCACCATTACCCTCTGGGTGCAGCCAGTCAGCCAGTTCCCACCCAGCACACAGACCTTGTCTAGACCGTAACACACCAGTTTCTCTAGGAGGAGGCTGTGGGAAACGGTATGAAAACCTTGGAGAAATCCAGGTAGACAATGTCTCACCCTTTGTCCACTGAGCCTCTGATTTGTCATAGAAGGTGGTCAGATGGCCATGGAAAAAACAGAAGAGATGATAGAGAGCATGAAGGAGGCATGAGGCACATTTACCAACAGAGGTAAGTCCTGCAAGTATGAGGGCTTTTATGCAGTAGAAGAGAGAACAGAAATTATACTCTAATCCCATGAAGCTGTGGAAAATCAGTGAGAGGTTTGTGGAGACCCAGTATATTCCAGTTAGCAAATTCTAGGCTCTCTGTCACAGTAGTCCATATTTGAGAGTAATTTTTTTGCCATTTTTTGAAGAAAATAAACCGAAGCAGTGTTTTAAGATAGAATCATAAAACTGACTGCTTAAAGTTGCTGATGCTTGGATGAATTTTGCACTAAACATAGATTTTTTTATTGTAAATTCAGCACTGGTAAGCGTCTCCACATGTTCTTAGGCCACAATGACACTCTTTAGTTGGGAGTTATGAGGAGGATTATAATGTAAGAAAAATCAATAGTGTTATTTTAAAATGTTCATCCATGAAAGAACAATCAACGGTTGAAAAGACCAGAAACAATCAATTTCAATGAGCAGTTAATATTAGGTAACAAGGCAGCACAGAGATAGATAAAGATTAAACTGATAGAAAAGAATATTTAAAGCATTAATTAGACACACTAGAGCTTAATGCCCCTCAGAAGAGTTTTTAACAGAAGGCTATATCTTAAAGTTTCACATTCCATTACAGAATTACATCAATCAAATAGCTCATGATAAATGTGACACTGAAAACTATTTTCTTTTAAAACAATTATAATTTGTTAAACTAAAGTATATACTGCTGGCTGGATTCTGCAAGAGCATGTAATGACTTTTCTTTCCTCCTCTGAAGGTAATGTTGTACTCTCCAGAGGAAAGTTACTCACGTGCCTACGTAAATGAGTGCCTAAATCTATGGCAAAGTAAATGACATCTTCAAATCAGGATTCCAAGCTGGAGCTGTCACAACATAGTATGAGACCTGCTAATGTAAAAGACCTGAGCACCAAAAAGACTCCATTTTCTTGTTCAGAAGCACTTGGAATCAGGTCTCCATTTTGGTTTTAAGATATACATATATAAATTTTTGTGTATATATATATATATATATAGTATGTCTGTTCCTTGTCATGGCAACTGATTTATTTCTTATTTCAAAGGTTGACAGGAGAGTGTCAGGAGAACAGAAAAGTACCACAAGACTTAAACCGTGAAAACTCAAACAAAAAGCTGAATAAAACCCACAACAGAACAAACTAGCTCTGTTTGTGGAAGCCAACTAGCTTTTACCAAGCCAGCAGGAACATGGAAAGCATCTATAAGGTGCACATCATAGAAAGTGGGACTAGATTTAAAAAGAGGGAGAAGAGGTAATGGAGTACTTGAGGCTAAGATCTCAAAAGTTTTAACATGTTTCCTGAAATACAGTGGGACAGGTTGACACTGGGTTCTCTTTAGGGCTTTGATTTACCTTTCACGGTATCAGCCAGCCAATAATTCTACCCAAAGATAAATCAAAAGTGTATAAAATATTCTCAGTCCAGGGTAAATATAAAAGGGTATTTCCCTGTGCTAGCACAGGAGCAAATGTACCATTAAGTATTCTTCTCAGTTGTGTTATCTAGTGCTCTTCAGTGGAGGTGCAGTTTGAAGGACAGAGGACACTTTGTCACAAGCAAAAATCCCAAGTCAGCATTTTGTCTGATTTCCTATTAGTTTGTCATGGAAACAGTATAAAACTTACCTAAGACATGCCTTGAACTCGCAGACTAGGTACATTAAGTGCTATATTTCACCATACCAAGACACTAAACAATCGTTCCCTACCCTACACCCACTAACCTAACTTGACAGAGCACTCATTTATCTTTTGGACATAGAGAGAAAGAAAAACCTGAGCAAAAAGCACTACATATTCATTCTTTCTCAGAGAGAGGACTGAAAAGTGATTTATATGGGGTAGAAGTCTGTTAACATAAGCAATAGTATCTCTGTGGAAATGGAATAGGCAGTAAGAAAGCTTTCTTACGGCAGTACAGAAAGCCTGAGCTCAAATTTGCTTTTCTATGTTTCTGAATAGAAGATTATGGTTAGATTATGCTCACTTGGATTAAAGCTTTTCAAAATTTGAAATTTCTTTTTGGTACCAAGTCTCAAAATACCACGTGTGATTGAATTCCTGAACCAGATGGAAAGTAAAGGAATCTGAGACTTTCTGGGGGGAAAAATAAAAAAAGAAAAAAAAAAAAGTGAAGTATTAATTAATTTCAAAAAATGTTATTATGAAGGGCTTTCAGCATTTCTCGGACATACATTCAGAGTATTAATTCAGACAGCATATTTCTGTCTGTGTCTACAAAAATAGACTTCAGTGATGAAACAGAGGGAGCTTCCTAGGATAAAAGAAGCGCCAGCAAAAGAACAAGGAATGACACATGGTAACTGGCCAAATTCACAGTTCCTTGTCAGTCCATAGCACTAAATTCCTGCCATAACTGTCAGCAAGATCATTCTAGCATTGACTGTGGTAACTCCATGCAGTACCTGTTTCTGAAGGACTTACAGCGATATCCTGGTCACATAAAGACACGCACGCTCACAGGAGTGCATACACAATGGTAGGGCAGTCCCTGACCTAGAGTTCAGCTGAGATGCCAGGCTGGGGTTTCCCCCAAAGGTGACCACTTTTCCACTCTGCACAGTAGTGCTGGAAACCCAAAAAAGTGCTGCAAGATGCTCTGCATGTGGTATTCAAGGGCTTAAATTATCCTTAAATGTAGGTGCTGATTTTTAATCCTTTGACCCTGTGTACAGTACTGCAGGTTTTCCCTGCTGACTGCTGCTGCCCAGGTCTAGTTTCTGTGGAGACTGATGGCATCACTTGCAACCTTGAGTGCCCTGAACACGCTGGATCTCAGTTTGGGAATTTCCTCTCTTATTCTGTGTTACCACCAGATTAGAGAACTTTTTGGAAGTAAGGCCAGATGCTCTGTCAGCATGGTCAGGGAGAGAGATGGCCAAAGCACAGCAGGGAAGTCTTACTGCTGGTGAGTAGTGGACATTGTAATTGAAACAGTTCAGAGGATGAAGAAACATTCCCATATTTTATGTGGTTATAACAACACAGTAACACAGTATACTGGGAGGACCAAATGTTTTTCCTCTGGTGCACTCTTGCTTCTGAGTCAGTCCATAGGTTTTGTTGCTGCTTGACTTGCTTAAAGTGCTTCGTAAACACACAAGAGAGGACTCATGTCTATAGTGTTCTGAAACCTCTTGATCTTCACATCAGTCTAGAACAGCTTCAGCTCCTGCTTACCCAAGAAACCAGCATCCAGAGGATGATGGCACAGACCTGAAGACACAGCCATACAGACTGGCATGAATTAATTGCAACACAGTTTTGCATGGAGGGGTGATCATAGCTGCACTCCCCATTCCCTTCGTTCCCAATGACACAGCATGTCCCAGCACACTCCAGATTGCCACAGCCACCTGCAGAGGACACTGGAGTGCCACCATCCCTCCTGGAGCTCACTGCCGTGCTACTCAACGAGCCAGGCAGTGCCTGGCCAGTCAAACACATACCACAGGGAATAACTCATCCTGTCAGCTTATTTCATATACAAATTGTGTCACCACACCTCATGCACAGGGTAAAAGCCAGGAAAAGAAAGTGCTGGTTTCAGACTTCTTGGATGGGCCACATACTTCAGCAGAAATTGTGACTAAATTTTCAAACAGTGATGGACCTGAAAGCCAGGCAGAAAGCGACTGCCTCTGCCTGCCCAGCCAAGGACATCTCAGCCTCTTTAAACTGGAAAATAAACACACTAGAGATTCAGTTGTTGTGTTTACCAGAGCAGGGATAAAAAAACCCAAACCCTGAAGAACCTGGGAAAGAAAAGAGCTCTTTGGTGGGAACTGGATTCCACAGGAGTTATTTTGAATTTCCCCGGCCAGCTGGAGCTGTGGGAAGGCGGATTTTCCACTGCCCTGCACCTTGTAGAATCATTTACACTCCTCAAGTGGATGTAAATACCTTACAGACACTAACAGCACCATTTAACACCCACTTTGCTGAGGTGTTAATGTCTAAACAAAGTATAAGGTCACAGAGAGTAGGCCCAGAGACATTCAACTAAGAGTGATGGCTGAGGAACTGCAGGCTTCTCTCCCTCAGGGCACTGACAGCCTGGGCGCTTCCCACTGCTTCCCAAAGAGGAGCCTTCACGTGGGGGCACCCCGGTTACCACAACGCTGTTCAGAGATTACCTTCCAGTGGGTGCCATGTGTGCTGCAGAGCCATGTCCCCATGGCCTCCCCTTGTCCTGGGCACTGCCTCTGAAACGACCTGCAGCGCTCTGCCTGGCGCCGCCCTGGCCAGCCATGGGGCACCACCATGCTGCTGTGCTCCTCTGAACTGAGGTCACAGCAGGCATGACCAACCCAACACGAAGCCCGCCAGGTTCACCTGAGCAAGAGGTGGCACTGGAGCAGAGCGCGGAGCTCAGCCCGTGCCAAGCACTGCACTGGCCAAGCTGTGCCCTGGTGAAGTGCTGGTCCCACCAGCTGGAGACCAGAGATCTGCTGCCTCACCTCAGGGAGCTCTGCCGGTTCCTGCCCACCTCGGCCATGCCAGGATGCTCTCCAGAGGAACGGCGAGGCCTCTCAGATGTGGAATGCTGAGCCTGTGGTGGCTGGGCAACGCAGCCGTGCCGTGCCGTGCCGTGCCTCGTACAGCTCCCTCAGCTACAGCCGGAGGGATCCTGAGGGAAAAGCCGGCTGCAAAAGTGGGGGAAAAGCCCAAGAGCCAGCAGGGGCCAGTGCAGCCATGCCTTGGCTGGGGCATGGACCCCACCTGGAAAACATGGAAGCCACCCTGCTCACTGCAGGGCACTGCAGCCTGGCCTTGCTGCCCCACGGGCTCCCTTGTTCCTTGTTCCAAATGCCTCTTCCCGTGTCATTTCTTTGTTCTGAATCTCTCCATGAAACTTGTGCATACACAGAGAATGGCACTGATAAATGCCGTCACCTAACATAAAACTCATGGTGGTTCCTGCTCTCTTTGGTGAGGGTGAGAGCCAGCTGAGAACAGGGGAGGGAGAGCACAACATGAACAAGAACAGAAGACAACAGGAGAACTCTCGTTGTACCTACAAATATACATTCCCAAAGCACAACATGGAAGAAAGGATCGAGACAGAAAGGAAGAAGGGGAAAAGGAAAATGAAAATATGCCACAGGTGGGGAGAATGCTAAAACCACCACCTGCCCCGCTGCCAAAAATCTCAATGAGAAGGTGACAGGTGTGTAATCTTGTTTTAAAGGCAAAACCGCACTGTGAAAGAGATGTTGGCAGGGTTAGGAAATAAATCCCAAATGTGCTCAGCCTCACTTTTGAGCAGTGTTTCTTTTTGGTTGTTTTTGTCTCTGTACATTTTGTTTAGTTTCCTGCAGCTCCCTTGCCAGCCCTGTCAGCACCGGCCATAGATCTGAGGGATGTTGGCCCATCTCTGCTCTAATGGCTGCTCCACTTCCCCGCTTTGCTCAGGGCTGGTTACTTGTTCCCAAGCAAGACAGGCCCCTGTGTGCTTTAATTGCTCCGCAGCCACGCTGGCACCAGCTAAGGTCACTCTGAGTGACTGCGGCAGAGAAGCAGCAGTAACTCCAGCCAGTGTTATTGTGATGGCTTTTAAAATGCAAAAGGAGCAGAGACCCAACAAAAAGCACTGCAGGCACCTTTCCACTCTTAAATAAAGTTAAAGCAAATACAAGTGTAAAACTGAACCATTGCTTTTTATGGTCTTGTCTTCTTTTAATTTAAACCTCTACTGTTTAAGAAACAATGGAACTTAGTGTTTCTGCGGTGGCAAAGAAAGCAAATACACATTTCAAATAGGGACAAATCTGAATTTACCCCAAATTTATGCCCCCTGCTGCATGTGGCAATCCTTACTTTCGTTCCTTCTCTGGTTCAGGTGCGGCTGTCTCCAGCAGCGGTGAGGTATGGCATGGGGAGTGAGGTGGAGGTTGGAAGTATTCCTGGAAATGTGTTAGGGCACAGGACTTCATGAACTGTCCCACAGAAGAGTACAGACAACACTCTGACTCTTAATATGACAGATTCTCTTTTCCTCTTCAAGGTCTGGAGAAATCCCTGTAAAACCTCGTTCAGTTAATTTGTAGTCATCCCTATTTCCCTATGAAACATGGAGCCTGGGAGAAAAGGCTGGAGTTTGCTTTGGAGGACAAGTCACTCTGAAGATCCATGCCAGGGGCTGGGGGCAAGAAAAGGAGCATAAAGAGGTAGCAAAGCTCTTCAGCTGTTACATGGGCCCTGGCAATGGGGTTGCTGCTGAGGAGAGAGAGGCTGTGCCTCAGGGAAAGCACAGGGGCAGAGAAGCACTTGGAAAGCACTGTTTGGGTCATCTGCAGCCAGACTTAGAACCAGCTCCTGAAGAAGACAACCGAAAGACTCCCATTGATTCACTTCTGCACACAGATCTATACAAACATGGGTAGTACCTTTTCTGCTTATTAAAGACAGCTTTTTCCATGAAGGGAGAGAAATTTGGTTTCAGTGCTAGAGCAAGACCATGCCTGTTTCTTACTGGGTTATTATCTACTTGCTTACTTGCTCTTGGAAACCTTTCTAAGTTACAAAATGTCTTCTTAAAAAAGTCAGGGGGGAGGTTCTCAGTCACAGAGTCCAGGCTACAGAACCTCAACAAAAACCACGTGTTTAAAAATTGAGCACTGCAAGATCAGTATCATTTGCAAGGTTGTACACTTTCTTTTCTTCCCCTACAACCCCTGTCTTGTCCCCTCCTCCTAGTGTGGAATTCCATGCAAGGACTGGGTTTGACATCCCAATGGGAGTAAAGCTTCTACCGGGAAACAGGAAGATTATGCTGACTTTTAAGCAGGGCTTTTTTTAGAGCTTTATGGAGAGCGTGATGGGTCCCTCTCCCATTCGGGGATGTTGCACAAACAGAGATCTCTGCAGGGAGGTCTTTAAAGTGAGCATCTTTCATCCCAAACTGTGAAAGGTACTTACAGAAAAATTTCTGTCTGCTCTTCAGAGAAATCTTATCCTAAGGATTTAGTTGAGGATGGCACTCATGGCATTAGATGCAACCAGGCATGACTTGCAAATACTAACCTATTAAAGGAATTAATTCATTTCCTCCCACAAATGATGCGATTAAAAATGTGCCTAGGGAACATTATAAATATACATCTATGACTCGACTTTTCTTCCCAGGAATCTCTGGCTAATCCCCAGTGAGTAACCCAGCTCTAAGCTGAAACCATCAAATGAAAAGGAACAGTCAAATATTTTAAACTATTGCTTTTTATTATAATTACACCGGAGCACAAATAAATAAGCACTAAATTATTGTAAAATATTGTCAATGCACTAAAGAAAGCAGAATTGATCTTCATACAACATCTTATTACTTCAGAAGTATCAAAGTACATTTAATTACATCTTACCTAAAAAAATCAAGTACAAAAATGAAAAGAAAATTAATATGTATTTATACTGTGTATATAGAAACGGCTAATAATATATGATTACAGTTAGCCTCTAGCTACTCCTTACTCCTACACAATCTCAGGCACATACCTGACAATTTCTAATGAAATATGAAAAAAAGCAACATGACATTCAATTTCAAGATATTGGTAAATGTATTACATTAGAATGAACACAGAATGATTTCATTTTATTTAAAAACCCTGTCATTTAAAAACATAGTGCCATTGTCCACTTAAAAATAAACAACCCAAACCAAAAAACCCCATACCATTTTATACCATTTGCTTTAATTTGTCAAAAGGAGCAATAAAGTAGACATACATTGGCTAATATACGTAAACACATTTTTAGTGCAAGAATAACAAGACCTGTGACTTTACTGTGCTTTCTTGAAATCACAGTGCACTTTACACAAATTGCTACACTATAATGTTTAACTTCAGGAGTTTAAAGCAAAATAAGTGCATACCAAACAATTCCATATATACAGTCTTCGTAAGTGTGTGTATATATGTGATCTGTATGTATATACAGATTGCATATTTATACAGACTACAGCTTTAATGACCGTAACTAAGCACTGTCATTCACCCTGTGACACAGAAACTGCTGAGACAATAGGTGATGCAGAAAACGTTTTACAGCGTTTTGATGGCATGCTCTCGGCAGTAGATGCACCTTTTACTCGAGCAACGGGGTGGGCCCGCAGTCAGGGGACAGGAGGGTGGCGTGGATCTGTCCGTGACCTTTGGAAACTACTCCACCTGAGCCTCACTTCCCTCCTCTGTAAAATGATTCTCTCAAGCGTGAAGTTTAGTTCACATTTCTAAAGTGCTTTGAAGGTAAGTGCTGAGTTTTCTTTTATTTTTTTTCATGTACTGTCGCACTTTAAAACAAAAAGCCATTGTTTCCATGGGATACAATGGAGGTCTGGAAGCACACGGGCAGTTATTTAGGAAGGACAACATAAACAGTGTTGCGCACTAAAAGCAAAACAAGGAGTGGTTTTATGGCGGGCAAAGTGTACAAGCAAGTCTGCTTAGGACAAGAATGCTTCAATTCCCTGATCATTATTCCTATTATGTATTGTTATGAGAAGGACACAATATGAACAAACACTCTAAAACACGTAACGGTTTACACTAACCTTTGCCTTCCCCCACAGGGCCTGGCACCGCAGCACGCGTGTGTACCCCCAGGTCTGGACTGCAAAATCGATGCTTCGGTAGCAGGGTTTCTAAAGTAACTGCTCCAGGAAGAGACCGGTGCAGAAAAGGAGTATCAAGACTGACTAAACACCAGCTTTCGTTTTGTCACCAGAGACTTAGTGCAGTTGGGGGAAAGGGTTTTGAGCTAAGTACATCACACACGGTTATGAAAAATTCTTCTCTTGCCACATAACAAGGAAGACAAAGCATAAACACTTTCTGAATAATAAACCTGTTATCTCAAGAGATTTCTCACGACCAACAAGTCGTCTTCTTTCCAGTAGATTCTGGAACTTTGCGAGATCTCTGGAGTTTTTCTTCTGCCATTTTCTTTCTTTAAAAAAAAAAAGAGAATAAGCAGAATATACAGTTGGTGTCTTTTGGATGTAATATGTATTCAAAGATTCCTTCACAGCCTCTGGGTTTTTCACGTCTTCTGTCATTCTGGCTGCGAAGGGCCCTTTAAATTTGCATTTCAATTGCGTACCCATTCCAGCCACTGTATATTCATAACACACACCAATATTTAATGTATGTGGGTATATACGTATGCACACATCTATGAGTATATATAGATACATGCATATATACATATATATGTGTGTACACATATGCATATATACATATACAATAATGCTAATATACATACACACATATAAACACACACTTTATCTTTTACAGAAATCTCAGTTTGGACATCAAAATATACATTAGATAATTACTTATAAAATATTTTAAAAATTTATTTCAGAGGCTGAAAAGAAACTACTACTGATAAAGCATTACTCAAACTCAAACTTTAGCAATATAGATTACAAAAACCTTCTAAAATTTGTTATTTTTGGTTTTTTGATCAGCAGTTACAGCTGTGGCAATGCTGTCAATATGATTTCAAAGAAAAGCCAATATAACAAGAAGTTTGAAACAACACACCTTTTCTTCTTGGCGAATATAGTATTAATATGATTGTTTTAAAGAGGGACTTTTGTGCTATCAAACTTCAGACACATAGATAAAAATTTAAATATACAAAATATATGCCATAGATCTGTTTTCTCCTACTCCACAGCAGTACAAGGTTTCCTCATTCTCAACAGATCCTTTTGGAAGATATTTCACCACATGGATTTCACCCTCATAATCAGTATAAGCCATCTCTTTCTCCCGTTAAAACCAGGAGGTCATAATTCTTTGGTCATGACATAATATTCTGTTAAAATGGGTGTAACATAACACAGGATTGAAAGCCAATTACAGAAGCAGCCAGGAAGAAGAAATGGCATAACCGGGAGAACGTGTTACGTGGGCCTCTGCTTCAAAACCGCATGAAATCAAGAGGGATTTCCCTACTGGCTTTCAAGGGGTCTGAATTCCAGCCTTTATAAATAACATAAGGAAATCTGACATAGCATAAAGTAAGGATGTGTTGCTGGATTTGAAAATAATACATATGTAAACAGATATTGTTGCCTTTATTTTCTGGACCAAAGACAAATGTGCACAGGAACCGTGGCTGCAGTGCCACTGCCTTAACCTGCCAAGCGACTGGGTCTCTCCGTCACGGGCTGTACGATGCTTAGTCACAGTGAACCATGGTCTCTGCTAGTCAGCTGAATACAATGAAGGAAGAGTTTAAGTTGCAGGCTTTTCTGCAGAAAACTTCATTTCTTGGCCAAATAATTTTAGTAACTGATTCACATAAAGAAAGGGGCAATTTATCAGATTAACTTTATGGGAAAACCAATGCAGAATAATTAATATTTTAAATGCAATTTGGGCATCCACATTAAACACTTTTATTTGCATTGTTTGCAGTTTTGCTGCTTCCCACCAAAACTCTCTCCTTTGTCCAGCCCTCCCCCCCCGCTAAAGCTAAGGACATCTAACAAGTACGACTCTAGGTAACTTCTACAGCCCTAGCACCGAGTTGTTTTGTACATTGTCCTGTTCAATAAAATGCACAACCACATGCTTTTGTACAGACAGAGGCCAAATCTAGGCAGGAAAGAGAAATAAAATGGTGGCGGCAGGAGGAGGAAGAACATTAGAATACCACATAGAAAATAGGTAATAAAACAGTATAACAGTAACATTATATAGTAAAATTCTTCATAAATTTTTGAATTTATATATATATTTAAACAGTGTATGAATTTGGGTGTTTTCAATATATTGGTGAAATATTTACATTTTGATATCATCTGGATCCAAAAAAATCCCGGATAAATATGTATGCCTTAATCCAGTTGGAAACTTAAATCTCTCTCTTGATTGACAGGTGAGCACTGTATCGGTGCTTTTCCTACGAAGTTCACCACCTGCAGGTAAGTCTTAGGTTAGAGCCTTTGCCTTATTAAGAAAGCAGGCTACCTGTGCATGGTGCAACACAGTGGAGAGCGCATCCTCCACACGCCTGTCAAATTGCAGTGTCCCAGAAAACAGTTTGTTGTTTGGAATAAGGAGGTGGGCTGTATTTCTTGGTCCCGGTATTCTTCTTCCAACTCGGCAAAATAGGCATGCTGTCCTGTTTGCAGAGTCCTTTTTCTGATTTCTGCCGAGCTTTAATTTCTTTGCAGAGGCAACGTTTTTTCTCAATCATATCCAGCATTGTATGGTCCCCTTGCAACCACTGCATACATGTCACCTATGGGGCAGGGGAAAGGGGTGAGAAAGAAAATAAGGGGGGTGGGGAAAGAAGAAAAAAAGCATACAAATAACTATTTGGTCGTAACCTGAGTATGTTGCTTTTTTTGCAAAGCTAACATTACTCTTATTTGAAACACTAATTTGTTTGATGAACAGAAAAACCTTTATGCCAACAACAGAAACAAAGTCAGTCTCCATTTCTAACTTCTACTTTAAAAAAAAAATGGGTAGTAAAAAGTCCCCTTCTTAACTTCTCCAGGGCACTGAAAGCTAACTAGCACTGGTTGGGCATTAAATGGTGGAATAGATCTTAAAAAGGCACATGGATCTTAACAACATCCGTAAGTTGTGGAAATAAAAAATTCTATATGCTAAGACCCGTGTTTTATATTGCTTCCCAAATCCAATCTGTCACATTAAAAGCACAGTGTTAACACTTCTGAGTATCAAGCTAAATATAACTCCGTGTTTAATTTTTTTTTTTAAATGATTTAATGAATTCCATGCAAATTCTGTGGATTAGCCCATCCTATTCTGTGATGATATTTCATTAACTGGAAGGCACCAAGAGTTCAGAAACTCCCTGTTTTCTTGCATGTAGAATACTTGAAAACATAATCCTGATCCAAAAAAGGTGAATATATTTAGTTGTAAGTACATGTGAGTACTTACATGTACAGCCCTGCTGAAGCCTGAGAACGCGGCTCCATTTGAGTTCGGTGGGGTGCTCACATGACTGAAAATATGTGTACCTTCAAAGGCTTTTGACTGGAACTGAAATTCCTAATACTAAACTATCCTGAAAGGGCTCCTTGTGCCTAGATGACACACTGTGCACCTGCAAATCAGAAAACTTCCTCTCCACACTTACTTTGCAAATTTGAAGTGGTCTTGAGTCTCCCAACGTTTATTTTCCACATTAGTCATAATTTAAGGATTCATGTGTAAGTAAACGCACGCCCTACATTCACGGGGGCTGTCCAAGCACATCACTGATCTTGTCACAAAAACGCACATGCAATATTTTGGCAGTATTTTGTGATTCATGAAGGAAATGTATGCTCACTATTAAGAGTGTTTGAGTACACTTAATAATGCGTATGCCTTTCGTTCACAAATGTTAGAATGCCAAGCATGGACACATGCCAGGTTCCCAGAATTGGGGACTGGTTTTCTTAGAAGCCAGTACAGAATCTTTCACTGATCTCCATAGTTTTTGTGGCCAGCTTGAAGCTTATTTAGAATTTATTGATAAATAGATAGAGAAAACGTTCAGATTCATAGCAGGAAACAAAGCAAAAGGAACGAACGTGAACAAGGCCACCAGAAAAAGTGACAATAAATTATGCAAACAGAAAAAGAAACTGATTACAGACATATGTATATTTTTTCAAGTATCTTTGTAAAAAATATTTTAACGGGTAACACAGGATAAAAGAATTTCAGATAGAATTACCTTTCTTTATACTGAAGCAAAACCATGCTTACCTTATATGTTAGACAGTACTTTGAGTAGAACAAGTTTAAACCACAATACGAAGTTTGTTCTTGAATATTCTTATCCATTTGATGGGCTTTAAGCAACCTGCTCTAGTGGAAGGTGTCCCTGCCTATGGCAGTGGAATTGGAGCTAGATGATCTTTAAGGTCCTTTCCAACCCAAACCATTCTGTGATTCTATGATTCTGTGACTGTGATCCTATGATTTAGAATGACACAGTTAATGTATCTGCAACATCTCTTCCTGAATGCCTGAGCTAAAAGTCTTCTGGAAGTCTGCTGTGCCTGCTCTTCCTAATGAAATACTTACTTTTCATTTCAGGAGCTATCTGACTTTTACTGAGGTGCAGGCAGGTACAAGGCGTGACATCCACTATGGCCATATGACCTTCTCTCCTTGAGTCCCCAGGCCTGGTCCAAAACTCACCGACTGAACCAGAGATACTCCTCCCCATCCCTGGCCCGACTTCACAGGTCTTTGGACGAGGCTCTACCTGAAGCAGATTTCCTGCCACTCTACTCATCAGTGACAGGTTAGTACTTACGCAGCAGCGTCTTCATTTTGGCTGGGTCCTCCTATGCGGGGCAGGACAGGGACACAGTCTGCACACAATTCATTACACAGAACATTCACAACACACAGCTGCACACCAGCTTCTGGGCTGGACTTGATGACAACGGTGCTTGAATACGTGTTTCTCTTCTAGACATGGGGAAATACCTTCTCTTTCATAACTCATCATGTAAGTAAACAGAGCATGTGCCAATACCAAATCCTTACAGTACACTTTGTGCTCCAGTCACCATGCATCACAAGCACCAGGCAGCACGTACGACAGTCACTGTGAGGGTGTTACATCCACATCACCCCCACTCTCGCCGCTGTACTACACTCAGTGCCGTTGCCAACACTGTGTCTTCTGGTAGCTAGTCTCCTTCACGGGATTTTTGACATGCTAAGCTCTAAAATACCAGTTGCAACTTCCCAAAGATAGAAATAGTGTTGCAGAATGTATCAGTTACACAGACACTCCGCCACCCCCTGCAGAACAGCCCCTAAAACAAACCCAAGTGTAGGTAGCTCCCAAAGCCTTTTTTTTTTTTTTATACTGGCCACCTTACTGTGTTGCAGTTAGTGATTCAATTATTATGAAAAATCTGAGGTTTTCCACTTTCTCAGACAGCAGTTTTCAAGATCACTTGTGATTTTTTTTAATGTTTTTTTGGTTTGATGTCTATGTCCTTCACATTAGCATCTTCTTAAATGTACTGTCCACATGGTATGTTCCTCTGCTGTAACTGCGTTCAGGTAATGGTATGTGCAGCGTGAACGTGCAGAACTGGTATGTGCGAAGTCATTTGCTAAAATAAACTAGGTGAACACACATGATATCAAAAGGCTTAGGGAAAATCACTGAAAAGTGAGAATAAATGTTGAAGGGTTTCATTGGATGGTTTTGCCCAGTTCTAGTGTTAATGTGCAACAAAATAAAAATATACTGAACAAGGGTGCACACCTCTTGAAGGTGCAAGACAGATGTAAGAGGAAATCACCAGTTTGTAGATTAATGAACTACAGAGATGACAACAACCATGTTGCTAATACAAAATCTCAGAGTGTTAACTATATTTTCAGTGTGTCCTAGACAAATTACAGGCACTAAGGTTCACAGGACAGCACTCAAACAGCTGTTTAATCACATCAGTAACCCTCAGTGACTTCAGTAGGGCTACTGAGGTGTTTAAAGCTAATGTGTTTAACACTGTGGACTTAGGCCTAATCCTTCCTGTGACTGAACTGATGGTGTTCACACCTAGTTTCGTTGTTATTTTTTTTTTTTTCATATTCTCCCTCCTTTTTGGCTTCAATCCACTCCTCTGGTCATGCACCAGGTTGTTAATAACCCCTCTATATCATAACAAGGGATTTGCTCACTGTGAGAGGCACAAAAAATGATGACTTAATTTATGGAAGAAAAGTAGAGCATTCATAACATTATAGAGCTATAGAGCTATACAGCTCTCCCGTTCCTGAAAGAAATTCCCACAGAACATGTGGAACGGTACTGCAGCATGTCAGAGCTTGGCTGCAGGTGTGGATGTAGGCAGACAGGCACAAAATGCACCAGCGCTGGAAGGAACAGCCAGTGAGACACAGCACAGGAGAAGCAAAGTTGGTTTTGACCAAAGACTCTTGGCTCAAAGCCTGTTCTCTCTGAAAATGGAAGAGCAAGCCAGCAGCTAATGTTAGGATGGTGGGGAGGGGTCTCCCAGAGACTCCAGGATGTGTATCAGCACTGTGTCACACAATTACGAAATTTGCTGATTGTACATCAATTTTTGTTTTGATGGAATTTTTACTCATTAAATTATCTGAGGTATGAGAGAGAATTTTCTTTTGTTTGTTTGTTTGTTTTTCCTTCAAAATCAGGCAGAGCAAGAAACTGAAGGAAAACACCAGCCAAAGGCCCAGAAGTTTGTACATTCACCAGGAGGTGCTGGAGGTAGGCTCAAATCCTTGCTCCTAAGCAGATGGTAAAAGCTGTGTGATAACCTGGTGTGTAGAAACTGTACAGGAATGTAAAGTGGTTGGATAAATTCTCCCACTCGAACGTGACTGAACACAAGTATAAATGAGGATGTCTCATGAGTTCCTGGTAAACACACTAACCCTTTGATTATTCATTATTCTCTAGGGTTTGTTGTTTGGGGTTTTTTTAATATCTTCTTTAAAGCAGATGCTTGACCCAAACTTAGAAACTAAGAAACTTCTTCCACTATGTAAAACTGAATTCCCCCATACAGTTTTAACCACCAGCTTTCTTGAAGGCCTTAGAAGAAACCAATCTGTGCTGCCACCTTATTTTTACTCTCTGCCCTTATTTTTCTAGTATTTTTATTCCCAAAACATTGAAAGTGAATTTTCTTAGGGTCTGTTTCATACTCTCAGGTTCTGTGTTTGCAGTGCCATAGAGCAAGAAGTAACATTACAAAACCATCTTACAACTAAGAAAAAACAACTTCACACTTCCTCAAAACAGCAAAAATATTTTGTCTAAGAAAACCTTTCTAAGTAAAAAAAGTTCAATTCTGGTGAGTGCTTTAATTCTTTATGAAGGTCTGAGCGACAAACTAGACTATTTCCCTTCTCTGCAAAATGCAGTCAGTACATTTTTGTGTGTCAGTGCCTCCATTAGCAGTGGGCCTGTCTTAATTTCTTCTTACCTCACAGGACTTAAATTTTGAGTTATTCCAGAAAGATAACTAGCAATCCTGATGATTTACGAAGAGATAACAGGTAGATAATGTCTCTAAGCTAGATCACAGAGTTCTCTTGGAGCAGAGGTTTGACAGGCAGAGTATCTACAGTTCAATCATTTTTAGAGAACAGGACATGGATCCAGAGGCCAGTACCTGTTCTACCCATCTGAATTTACTGGCAAAAAGCTCAGAATCCCAAGAAAAACTCAAAACAGGCTTTGGGAACAATGACTCATGCTGCCAGAAACCCCCTGGTGTCACAGTAGACTATTTCTTTCTTCTCTTGCCCTGGCACAGGCTCTGCCCAGGCCCCAGGCACCCCCAGCACTGCCCATGGAACAATGTTGGTGCAGTTCCAGCCTGCACTGTGCCATGGCAGCCTGCACCAGCTAATTCACAAAAGTGCTCAAAATATGGGTGTTTAAAGGAAGAAAAAGGAATTTAAATGAACATAATTCTTTTCCTGTTCTTCACTAAGCAAGATAGTTTGGTCTGGCAAAAAGAGTAATAGTTACAGATGCAAAAAAGATACAAGAAAATACTCTCCAGTAACACAATTAAGCAGCTACTGGCAGATAAAGCCACTGTACACCTGCTAGCTGTGGTCACCAGGGGTAGGAAACATTTTGTATCTCTTTGGTGGTGAATATTCACAATATGAGGTAAACTTCCTGACCCTTCAGGAACTGGACTTTCACCATAGGAGCACCAGGCAAAGTGCATCTGTACAGTGCACAAACAGGGCTGTGTATGCTGCTGAAAAACATATGGCAATACCTGTAAGCTACATACAAACCAAATGATCCCACATATCACAGTCTTCCCAAATGAAAAACATGAGGGGTATGAAAAGAAAAATCTGGGAGCTGGACTGAAAATAGAGAGTGAAAAATCCTCAGCACAGGCCTGGGAATCTTTCTTAGGTGTGATGAATTTTATCTGCTCGTGTGTGACATAATATCTACATAAATACATAGACAGGTAATGCTCTAAGCTAAATCACAGAACTCTCTTGGAGCAGAGGTTTGACAGGCAGAACATCTACAGTTCAATTGTTCTTAGAGGACACAACATGAGGCCAGATGTATGTGCTACATAAGTCTCACTCATATCCCCCCTGGTCTCAAACCGAGCCCTGTGAAACCTCAATCACAAGCCCCATGCAGTGGGCAGGCAGGTGCTGTGAGCTCCTGCCTGCGCTGGGACGAGAGAAATGCTGGGAGCGATTCTGCTCCTCCAAAGTCAGGCCACAGGGGTGAAGCATAGGTAGGGGCAAAGCCATGCTAATTCCCAGTGCTGAGAGGCATTTCAGGATACCTATCACTGAAAGGTGCACTGTAATTTTTCACACGAGTGCATGTGAAAATATGTGGAGCTAAAAATGTCGTAAGGGAGAAGAAAAATTTGAAATATTGTAGGCAGTTCTATGACTAGTCACAAAGCTAGAAACTGCTGCCCATTTTCATTCATTTCTTGAGAAAGCTCTTCTAACATTTAAATTGACCACACAGTATCTCATGCTCTGGACATTACTGTGAGGGGGGTTTGTTTGTGCTGTATGACCTTTTAGTGACCAAAAAAAGGTTTTCCACTAAAATTGACATACGGGCTTCAGACAACATCATATCCCATTCAGGTCTTTCTCCTCATGACATCTTGGCTGGTACATTCTTGGTTTGCCTATTTTCACTGCTGCTGTTTGAGATGAAATCAGTAGCTCTGGGCAGTAAGAGAGCCCCACAGTTCAGTGGGGCTTCCATAATATTTTCCTAGTATTACAGGCTCCCACTTACTGTGCAAAAATTGCAGAGGTTATGGGCTGATGAAGAGGATGTTCTCTGCTGGCCCCTGCGAGCATCTCCCTCTCCTGCGGGATGGGCAGAGGGGCTGGCTCTTCATTTACAGGAGGGACAGGGAAAATCACATCACACATACGTGATCGTGGATGTCATGTACAAATACCCTTTTCTCTGTGACAACTGCATATCACAAATAAAATAAAAGCCTAACAGCTGATGTGAGGCTATAACAAAGTGATCACACAAAATACAGTGAAATAAAGAATATCAGCAACATTTGGAGGAAATTATTAGAAAAGTCTCCTGGATCTGTAAACAAAGTGATCTCTAACAGTGCAATTTGTGTGCAGTGCTACACATCATTCAGCAGAGCCAAGCATGCTCGTTTGTTTTGGCAGGCTACAGCGAGTGAAGAAAGGCTTTCTGAAAGCCACTTACCATCCTCTGGGAAGAAAAGGTACTCCCTCCCTCTTGCCTGTTCTCAAACAGAAGTTTCCAAACTCTTTTTCCCACTGAAACTCGTGACGGCACTTTCTCTGGTGCAGATGGGTCCCAGCCATCTGGCCGGGTATTTCCACTTGGGAGGGTGGGAAATCCCACTCCTAGAAGGCGGTCATGTGCCAGGGGTGCAAGTAGTGGAGGACTATGTTAAGTATCAACAGTTACTTCACGATCTGCTATCTGATACTCTCAGCTTGACGTGGAGGTCCTCTTTAGCACATGTTCCCAAAATGGGAGTTGTCCAAGGCTGGAGTTGAGCCAGAAAGAGGTTTCAGAAAATCTGAGCAGAGAGATCCTCACCCATTTGAAGCCAACAGGAATGTACCGGCTGACTTCATGGGTCCAGGAATTTGACTACAGTTTGTTCAAACAAACAGTAAAAAAAAAAAATAAAATATCTGAAAAGATTAAAAAGCCTTCAGAAGAGCAGTTGGAAAATTATGCTGGACAAGATTTCCTTTGCTAACCGTCAGCTATAACCATTGCACTGCAGTTGAATGTAGTTATGTCCAATGGCTGCAAAAGTCGGTGAGGGTAGAACTAGAGGCTAAATCTGCAGTGGTTTCTTGCTCTGTGACAGAGGTACTCTGGAATAATATTGACATGAAAGAGCGTAATTTGGCTCAGGACAGTCATTCATGTAGCTTTGTACTGCTAACCCGTTCTCCTGTTACTGTTAAATTCAAAACAACAATTGATTATTAACACAAAAGTGATTAACAGGAACCGTATGTTCAGGAACACGCAGGATGTGCAATGTGAGCTGTTAAAGCAGACACTGTCCATGCAATTCGCAGTGCATGGTAGCACTCCCTGGGGACACTGGATAATGCAACTGCAAATTCTCTTCTAGAAGTGCCTAAGGTGCTCTCTAGGTGGTGTCCCACGGTGCCAGCAGCCGCGTTAGGATGATCTTGTGCATTCACGTACTTGCATCACAAGCACACGCAAGGTGCTAAGCGCTCACAAGCTACCCTTTCTGGCCTTTTGCAAATTCTTCATTTCAAAGGACAAGAGTAACATCTCGTTTTCCCTCTAAGCACTTAGAAAAGAATTCCTCCAGCACATTGTTCTTAGTTTTGACAAAATAGTTGGGTGGGAAGGAGCACTTTGTAATCTTACCCTGTATGTTTAACATTAAAAAGAATCACTGACACCTGTTATTTCAACTTCTGAACCCGTATATGCATCACATTTTAGGGCTATTGTAACATTTGAACTGCTGTGTTTAATGTTTTGATTTACATTATTCTAAATTTCTAAATTTCTGGAAATATGTTTTCTTATATACTGTAGGAAAAAAATGAAAACTATAGAGTCCCCATAAAAACTGCTTTATCATAATTACATGATGCAGTATTGTAAAACTCTGGACACCTCTTTCATACACAGGACTCACTAGAAGACTCATTACATTGTCTAGTGCTCTATGGCCTGACTAATCCACCACTTAAAAATGATTGACAAAAGTCATTGCAACTCTAGGAATTCTTGAAGATTCAAGATTATGAGCAATTAATACTTATCCTAAAATTAAATTAGCAAATGGTGAGTAAACCTTCAGCACCTCTAATTCCAGACCTGCAGTTTAATGATTCATTGCTTCCAATTACTAAATGTCACAGTTACTTTACACAGAACCAGCCCTGCACATACTCCTATGCCTCAAGTTTTCCAGTAACCCTTAGACTATTGCGCAGACTATCAATAATGCAAACTTTAAATGATAAATTCACTGTCCTGCTTTCCATTTTCATACTGGCAACCGGTCTAGCTAGAGATCTTCCTGACCTTGCATTATTATCTTATTTGGAAACATGTGTTTTTCTCATCTAAGCTTTTTTTTTCTTTTTAACACCAACCTGTCTGAAATGTACTGCTTGATCTACTGTTAGTTAACACGTCCTGTAAGTGCTAGTACACTTGAAATAAGAGCCCGTAAAGTAACTCGTATTAGGGACATGGTGTAAAGTTGTCTCATGCATCTCATTTACACAGTGGATCATCACAAAGTGCATTCCTGTTGAGATCACTCATGAAAAATCAAAGCTTAATCTATGCCTTTGCTAAGCAATAAATGAAGAACACAGGCAACCCACCATGATACATCCTGTCATTCACTGTAAAATAGAAAGGAAAATTCAATACTGTATTAGGTCAATCACAGGAGGGACAAAGGACAGAATACTCTGCTGCAGTTCAGTGATGCAGAGATCTGCTAACTGTATTTTGCAGTACAGCACCTGCAGGGCAATGCTCTAATGTCCTAGATTTCCTTCAGAGGTTACTAACCCTGTCCCCCCACCTCTTCTGCTTGCTGGAGGTTCTGCTCTGTTGCCTGTGTGCCTTAACTGCTCATGAACCAAGCTTGAAACAGCAGGACAGTTTGCAGCAACATCCTCAATGACCACTACAACTGGCCCTGCCTATGACAGAGTAACCACATTCACAGTACAACACACCTGTGAATAGCACTTCTTACTCTAAATCATGGTAGTTTTGAAAACCTGCCAGATTGCAAATCTCATACTGAGACGAACAGCCTGTCCCCCTTTGTGTTAAGAGGTTGCACGGAACAGTAAGAGCTGCTGGTGGGCAAGATCCTTTCCTCCTCTGGATCCAACCCCTGCAGACTGCAAAAGCTCACATGTACAAGGCACCTTGAGGGCAGGAGGCGCATGCTTGTGGTCACCCACCAGAGGCCAAGAAGGACCCAGAAACTGAATATGCAGGAATGAAAATGAGTGGAACCAAGACCAAGACTTTGGAAGAACTAAAAACTATGAGGGAGTGGAAACTGAGGGCACTCCTAAAGTCCCGAAAATGTGGTGTGGGGACACCACAAATTCCAATAGTTTCCCAATTTTATTTGACCTCATTTTTTCCAAGCTAAGAACACATACCTGAGCTTCAGCACTCTTCCTATTGAAGTTAGTACTAGAAATCAAGATTTAACTAACCTTTATTGCTGGGACAGCTGAAGAACCTCACCACACCAGTTTGACAGCAAAGCCCCTAAGTCTTCCTATTTCTCTAGCATTTTCAAGAAAATGGCCACAAAAATAACTTCAAAATTAAAAAAAGATAATGAATAATGAAATAAATAGAAAGATAATGAAAAGATAATGAAAGGACTGATGCCACTTGTTTTGTATTAGGTGATCTAAATACACAAGTATCTCTGCTACAGCCTGTGAAGTTGCTTTGAGAAATTTTGATATATGCTCTTATATTTCTCCTTTTCTGATGGTAAAATTGAATCAATGACAACTTTCTTAAATTAAATTACTTACTCTACTGATTATACAGGGGGACATTCAGCAAAACATCACTGAAAACAACACTGAATGTACAGAGATTATCGTATTACTGTAGGTGGTCACATCTTTCTTTTTAAAGATGCATAAAAACATGATTAAAAGACAGAGATCTCCATTTACGATTAATTTCTAACTTGTCGTGGTTTAAGCCCAGCCGGCAACTTGGAACCACGCAGCCGCTCGCTCACTCCCCCCCCTTTTCCTTCCTCCCCCCGCTCCCGGAGGGATGGGGAGGAGAATCGAAGGAATGTAACTGCCACGGGTTGAGATAACAGCTCTCCAGTAACTAAGGTATAATACAAACCACTACTGCTACCAATAATAATGATAAGAGGAATAACAAGGGAAAAGGACACAACCGCTCACCACCCGCCGACCGATACCCAGCCCGACCCGAGCAGCGATCTGGGCCTTCCGGGTAACTCCCCCCAGTTTCTATACTGGGCATGACGTGCTGTGGTATGGAATCCCCCTTTGGCCAGTTTGGGTCAGGTGTCCTGTCTCTGCTTCCTCCTGGCTTCCCCTCCTCTCTGGCAGCGCACGAGACTGAGAAAGTCCTTGGTCGGACTAAACCTTACTGAGCAACAACTAAAAACATCGGTGTTATCAGCATTGTTCCCAGGCTGAAAGTCAAAAACACAGCACTGCCCCAGCTACTAAGGAGGAGAAAAAATGACTGCTATAGCTGAACCCAGGACATAACTCCAATTTAAAATGCAGCTTGATGAACAGTTACTAGAGTTAGAGACTGTACGAGAGTTTTTAAGTAATCCAAACATGTAAGAGCCTGCCTCAGTATGAGATATCACATCTGCTCTTCCCTCACAGCAACATCGTGCAATTTCATTTATATCAGGAGTTGCTAAACAATATAGTACCCAAATCTAATACAGACATGATTTCCTGACACACTGAATAGCTGAGATACAGGAAAGAAACTAGCACTGGTATCTGCATGTTTGAGAAACCGGCATTCACCATGTGCAGCGGTTCCTTGCACCTTGTTTCTGGTTTTCAGTTTAGAAGGCAATTCCTGAAGGATTGCACTGGCTGATACAGCCTGTGACACTGAACTGGCATTAACCCATTGAGAAGACTGCAGCACACTAAACCACAAGCACTGGTTTGCTGAATCAGGGCTTTGCTTGCAGCTCCAACACAGAGGGAGTGAGCAGGCAAACTCAGATCTCCAGAGGAGGCAAGGAATTTAACTATTCATCTTAAAAGGAACAGCTAATTACAATACATGGTGAACAAAGTGTTAAGCTCCATGTTATCTTATATACACATATCATCTGTAACATAAGCAAACAAATTGTCAACCAGCAAAAGAGCACTATTTGTCTCTGATTACGCTTGTGTTTTAACAATTGGCACAAAAATCAAGCAAGAGCCATGATCTGACCAATATTAAATTTAAAAATGCATATAGCTATGTTTTATTTCATTATTATTCTTTTCCATTGTGAATTATACAATTGTGATTATAAACCCCAGACAGTGCATGTGCTTTTGCAGACTTTAAAAGAAGAGATGGGCGAACCAAACCCAGCTGTGCATTAACTGCTGCTGACTTGCAAAGGCTTGAGATCAGGCCCATAAACACCAAGGTCCACTAGAGGAATGTGTCCTTTTCCCATCCTATGTTTTGTTGAGGAAAAGCATTCCTTGGACGTCCCAATTATAGCTTATGAGCGAAATGGGAATTTGCCGTTGACATGAGTGAGGTCAGAATTTAACCCTGTATCTTTGAATTAGAATTTGGAGAGGATTTTCTGTTATGTGATCTTATTCAGGTGAAGGCTCTTCCTAGCAGTGGCTCTGTCATCCTGCAAGTTCCTTAGTATTTCCTGCATGAAGGTCTGTCTTCTGAGATTTTTCTGAGAAGCTGCTGCCACTCTGCTGCAGTAACTTACTATGCACTGAGACTGGGCCAGCTGGACAAGCTAGCACAATGATAATATTAACTTTAAAGGAAGCAGATTTATCACTCGTAGGTCTCACAGACAAACACACATGATTATCACTGAAGCTCCAATTCACTGAATAACACACGTGCTCAACTGAACAATATGTATCAGTCATGCCCTTGATTTACAGGGATATTTAAGATAAGCTAGTGCTTTGCTGCCTCAAGGCCTACATACAGTTGTGTGCTGATTAAGAATAATTTTACAGAGGGCTAATAAATGACTGTTAGCTGTTTTCATAAATGCCTAATCAATTAGCAATTATATGTTACTGTGGAATGCAAAGCGTAAATTCTGACAAATAGTGTCAGCAGTGTTCCCATAAAATTGACTTATGAAGTATGATATTTCCACCCGTTCCTAAGGCTCACCTGCACTGGAGAAACTTTTCTTTCCAGCCTAAGGCCCTTCTAATTCCAGTATTTGTACAGGCAAGACATTATAGACATGTCTCACCCCCTTGGTTTATTGCAAGTCCCTCACGCGAACAGAATTGGGATTTGCAGCATTGGAGTCCAGCTGGTTAAGGGCATTTCTACACCTAGGAGCATGACCAACATAAGATACATAGAACAAAAACTACAGAGTGAGGGCTGTTACCAAACATTTTTCAACCTTTCAACCACAGAAAACTGTCACGAGAAACACGAGCATCTTTGCAATTCTGGATCTGTTCAAATACCTTTCTGAAGAACTGGAAACCTCAACATTAGTAAAAATAATAATCTTTAAAGTTCTCATTTAAAATACATGACATTTTTATTTTCATTGTTTAACATGACAAAATGAGAATAAAAGTAGGTTATCAAAAGTGGGTGCTGGCATTCATACTTCTTTATAATTGGCATACACATAATGTATATGAATAGCCACGCATTTCTAGTGAGAGACTATGAACAAACACACGTACATATACAGAGATATATAAACATACTATACATACATACATGGGTGAATATACATATTTATGTGCATACAGTATACAGACAAGATACTATACAGGTACAGTAAGTGCAATATACTGTATAAGGCTATACAAACACCGAAAGAGTCTGGTGGAATGGTGACAACTATGAGAACAAAGCTTGAATGGTTTGTAATGTAATGCAGATGGTGGGGAAAACCTTGCTGTTCCGTGCTGTGTTTTACGCATCAGGCACACACAGCTCCAACAGAAACCTGGTACAATACATTCAGTTCATATACAAAAGAGGTAAGACAAGTGGGGGCACATGGAGGGGACGGAAATGCATATGAGCAGGCTAAAAAGGTTATTTTATCTAGAGTACAGAATGTTTGGTTCATTTACAGAGAATGCCTACATATAAACCCATGCTTTCATGAATTCATGCCATTTTTATTTCTATTTTTTCCTTTAAATATTATAAAATTCTTGCCCTGAGTTAAACATAAATACACACAGAAAAGAGGGGGAAAAAAAGGAATTTGCATGCTTCTGGGTTGGTATTTTTTTAGTATTTTTTTAACCAAGGCACAATGTCTTCAATAGTGGTTGCAAGACCATTCGAAATAAACTTAGCAATTGCTATTGTTCTGGTACTGCATCCTTCTTAATGTGACTAAACTAATTGTTTGCACACGAAAGTCTCAGAACAAGTTTTGAAGTGAATTTACAAGTTTAAGAAGAGAATAAGTAAATTTATGAGAAACACCTTAAAGATATATTCCCTGAAGAGGAAGGAATGCTACCAAATCAAATTCCTTTGTAAGCAATTTACTGATGTTTGGAATGAAACCATTTCACATAAATTACATTATATGTTTGGTTATTATTACTGTAAGTTGTTACTTATTTTTAGTAGAACCATGTACAATGCTGTAAGAGCAGCTAATAATAAGATGAAGAACATCCAAATCATTTTTAGTTTCTTGTTGTAGGCAGGACAGGACACTGATCTCACTGATTCAGTGTTTTACGAGCTTCAAGAGTTACAGCTTAGGAACACTTGTTTGGTGATGCCATAAGACTTCCAAGGCATGTACCTTCCCATCTCATCGACTTGTGAAAGTCTTCCACTGGAAAGATCAGTTATCAGTTTCTATGTATGCCATGTTACATCCTACATACCCGTGTGTGACTCTCAAAAGAAAGACCATGCTTGGCTGTTGCCCCATACCTGAACCTTTGGGCTAGAGAGGCCCACAGTCCTCACTGACTTCTGACCAACTTCCAGGGCTCTGGGGGGCACCCCACTTCCAGGGAACAACCACCTACATTGTGCTGCATCGGCTGTGGCATCTGTCCCCATAAATTTCTCTTTTGAGCTAAGGCTGTTTTGCAAAGTACTGAAACACCATCCCAACACTATCAAAACCAGGTAGAACGTAACGCCCTGAAACCACAGACCCTGCAGATGAGATCTTCTCATGCCTGTCCTATGCCTTCTAAAGAAACTGACACTCAAAATCTGAGAAACAACTAGGTAAAGAGTAAAAAAAATGTTGAGTGGCAAGTAAAACCCCTCATAAATGCTGTACTTCATTCTTTATCAGAATGTTGCTGCATTTGAAAGGTTTCAACAACTTCTGTGAGGAAACTAGTCTCTTTCTGTACTCTGCTGGCAAGCTTACAAAGCCCGTGCATGAACAAGAAGAGATCAGAGTAAGGGAATGGAATATTCTTCCTCCCACTCTGTTCCATCACAGATGAAACAGTGGCAGCCAGCCCAGCACTTGAGGGTGAGGAAAGGTATGAGGACAGACTCCAGGTCTGGTGCCCAGAGACAGGTCACCCTGTTCCCACGTCTGATACCGTCTCTGTGGCATTACTGTTCCTACAGCTCAGCTGCTTTCACCCATCACTGCCTCCCCCGACACATCTTTTTTGTGCCCAAACCTCATGCTATCGATCAGTATGGAGAAGGAGAGTCATCAAAGCCATGCTTGGGCCTTGGGACCTACAGCAATAGCAGTGCATGCTCAGATCCAGCTCTGCCTAGCTTCCCCATGCCATGGATCACAGGCCACTTTGGCAGTGTGAGGGCTGCAAAGCATGCATTCTCTCATGCTCTTAAATCAGAGTGCTGGCAGTGCAGGACTCGGCAACGCAGTGACCTGCTTCTGCTGCATGACCAGCCCAGCTGAATGCTGAAGAAAAGATGTTGGGACAGCAACAGCTGGGCTGTCTGCCAACAGAAGACAGCTTTGACACATTTGCTTCTCATGACGATCAGTCAGGCGTGCCTTGGAGGTGAGGGATGATGGATGTAGCAATTCCATCCACTTCGAGGTTTGCATTTCCTTTTCTTTCTTTCTTTTTTGAGGAGCAACTTCTATTTGCAGTTTGTATATTTAGAAACAATTTGCGGTGCTCTGGACCCATGCACTGATTATGTAAGACCAGATACAAGCTGAAGCTCAACACAATGCAATGTGAAGCCTTCCCTAAAGCATTAAAATTCTTGTTGTTGCTTTCATGCAAATTGTTGACAGCATATTTAGCTGGACTGACGACAGCAGAATTTTGCCTTCGTGTGTGCAACAGATTTGTCCTTGCAGGGGGAAAAAAACCAAACCCTGTGTAAAGTAATCCAACCGCTCCCTCTCGTGGGCTTGGGGCTCTGCTGCACTTCATAAAGGCACAAAGGGTACTTCGAAATCCAGTCTCAGATCTTTAGCAGTGCAAACTCCCCAGAAGGTTGTGCAGCACCTCAGGGCACAGGTCATACCCCGGCACCTCTTTCTCGGTGGTGGCAGTCAGTGTGACGACTCACCTGTGACTTTCGTCAACATTCAACCTCAACAAGGCAGCAAAATCCTATGGCTTTTCAAATGCACTCCGGCCACATGCTCATCAAATCCAGACAGCATCTCAAGGTGATTGCTGGCCCATGTCTCATCGCTGAAGTGCTTGTGCCGGGGGTTTCTCTCTGTACCTATCTCCCTTCCTTCCAGGTAGGACCCAGAGGAGTTTCCTCCTCCCAGCTATTTGCAAAACCACAAAATCTCTATGTCTATATTCATTTGTTTTCACCTACACAGACACTAAAGACTTGTCCTCGTGAGAGCTATTTGAGAGAGAAATCATTTGTAAAATGTTCCTAGTAAAATTTCCCTGGTTTTCCTATTTTAGACATTCAAATGCATTTCACTGTAGTAGTAGCATATAAACCTGATTAAAATCCCTGTCAAAGATACAGTAGATTGCACCCCAAATAGTTTCTGCACTTTCTAATTTCACATAAACTGAAGCTTAAGCAATATCTGACAGTCACATACTTACCAATCTACTCCCATCTGCGACTGCTTACTTTCTCATCTATTACACTGAGCTTACAAATCCTTGGGGTAAGGACAGTCTTTGTTCTATGCACATTGTCTACCAACACAGGACCTTATTTATGACTACAACTCTTAGACACCACCACAAACATTATTGCAGTAGATCCTAGTGGCCAGCACTAAGCAGGTTTTGGATCCAGTGACCAACCCAAGATTTATTAAAGGTGATGGTTAAACATAAGGAGTAATTAAGTTCCTTTAAGTGAATAGCTTCACAGGCAAAAATAAAAGCTACCATCCAAAGCAATAAATAGTGCAAAGAAAGTCCAGACCAAACCCCCATGGGACTCTGATTACAGAGCAAGAGGCATGGGACTGTTCCCACACTGTGGACACACATTTTGAATGAAGAAAAAGATGAGGTATCAAAGAGGAACAACCATAATCTTGGCTCCAGGAGCACAGAGATCTCGGAGGCATAGCAGCTGAAGGAGAATATTTGGCATTTACACACAGAGAGAAGAAAATGATTGCCACCAAGCCATGAATTGTTTCATGTGTTTTGCTATTCTGCATCCAAAATACACAATAGGCTTTCAAAACTTTTTTAGAGGAAAAAGAGGGACAGAGAAAGTCATACCAGAGTGGCATTAGCTATGCCTCTTGAATAGGAATTCGGGACTGCATCCCCTCTGAAGTTTTTAACCAGCAGCATAGGGGGATCTTTTCTTCCCTTTAGCCCAGAAAGCAAGTATGACAGAAGTTGTTTTTTTCATTGCAAATCCTTCTGCATTACTAGAACCACAAAAGCACAGCCACTAGAGTTTGATGCTAGTTTCCAGTTGTGATTTGTCAAGTAGAGCATCTGGCAAAGATTAACAGTACTGAGCGATGACAGAGGTTTATGCCATGTAGCAGATATGGATTCTCTTAGTAGCACCTTTTTTTTGTTGTTGTTACCATTTCCCTAGTATTCAAACTGGATGAAAGAGTAAGTCAGACTACGGACTTCTCCACCTACCTGCAATGGCTGTGTTTCTTTCATATAATGGATATTTAAAAAAGGCTGCTGTGATCAGGTACAGAATAGCAGATCTTGAGTTATAGGTGCTCATTTTCCAGCTGCAGAATTCATTAAATGCAGCCTTCGGGAGCCCAGCTCTGCTATGATGCCCAACAACTGCAGGGTGTTTACTGGCTGCTTTGAACTCTGGTACGCTACTGCTGGGGAAAATGGCAACTTTAAGCTAAAAAGAATGGAAGAGCACAGATGCTTTGTTTATGCTCACAGAGTAGCATAGTGCCCATATGCTTTTGGATGCACATTTGCCAATTAAAGCATGATGATGCCAATTCATTGGGGAAGTACTTTGTCTAGGTGCCTTTAAAAATAATTATAGCCACAACAGTAACAATGTACCCTTTTTGCATTCAGTAATCACAGAGCGAACACAATGCTTACAAGGACTATAATATGCTTTGTATACACACGTAAGGCTAGAGACACCAAGAGGTGGACTTAGGATATTTAGTTGACCCAGTCCAGAGTTATTTGTGAGTTTAGGCATGAAACAAATACTCAATTGCATTGCTGCAGGGTACTCAGTACTCATCAAATTCAAGTCTAAATTATTTCTCTGAAGTTTTATAAGTTCCCCACTGCACTTAAACTACAGGGCATTGCTCTAAGAATGCATGTGGAGAGCAGCTAAATATATCTCTCAGATTTTTCTTTGTTGTATTTCCCTTCCATCATTCTTTTGTTTTGAAATAGAACAATCGGAATGTGTTCAGGATTTTTCAGCTAGAGTACAAAATTAAATAATAGCTGCCTGAAGACAAGGTCTCACATCAGTTTTAATCCTAGATTTTTTTTCCCCCATGATAAAATGTGCGTGTTTTCATTGCATATCAGTCAGCACCTAAATATTGAGTCTTAAGCAAAACATTCTCTAAGCTGTTGTGTGGAGGGATTTGGGATTGAGCAGGTGGGGCTGGTGCAGACCTCCTCCTTCCCTCCCTCCTGCTGCCAGGTGCCAGGATGTGCTGTGAGTGGGGCTGGGGTGGCAGCATGCGAGTACCGGCTTCCAACGATACCTGCACAAG
>NW_009929759.1:0-319 GCF_000696875.1 Nestor notabilis | reverse complement strand
GCCCCTGCCATTATTTGATCCAGCATTTAAGATTCCAGCCAGCAGGGAAAGGAAAAAAATAAACACAGGCAGGGGGGTTGGAACTAGACGATCTTAAGGTCCTTTCCAAACCATCCTATGAGTATATGATTCTTAAATAAATTGCCTTCTAGAAAATTCGGGTGCAGTTCCTGCAGGGGCTTTGCCCTTCCCTTTGTCACTGCCATTGCCAAGCAGGAGCCCCGGCAAGCCGGGCTGGGCGTCAGCGAGGAAAGTCGCGCTCCGCTCTGCGGGTGCCGCTTCCCCACCGGCGGGTGACGCGGTACAAGATGCGGCCGTC
>NW_009929758.1:8097-31395 GCF_000696875.1 Nestor notabilis | reverse complement strand
GGTTGGGAGGGGAGGTTTGTCCTGAGCGAGGGGAGACTTTGCCATTTCGAGGGCTGAGGGGAGACCTTCATCTATTTATTCTTCCCAGCGCTCTGCAGTCAGGTCTCTCGGAAAACTGTGGAGTGGAAAATGCCTCGAATTTCACAATTGCATGCAAATATGCATTAATGTTATCCAGATTCTTTCACTTAGGGACTTACCGAAAGCTGCTCCCTCAGTAAGCCTACGACCGTGCGAGCCTCCATGTATTTGTTCAAACCTAGGCATGTGCATTGCTCTTTAAAGCTCCGAGCCCAAGTTCTGTCATTTCTGATGCTTCCGTTGACTTCAGTGGGGTTACTTGAGGGATTAAGAACTTGTAGTGTGATTGAGAACGTGCAGGGTTGAGCTTCTGTTGAAGGCAAGACAAGATGAGTTAATTAACTAAAAATATAGTCAGTTTATTATGATAAGGCAAAGACAACCCACTGGACAGACAGCTGAAAACTCGAATTATCCAAAGAATGATTTTCAATCGTGTGCTCTTTTAATTTAAGTATTATTGGAGAAATAGCCTTTGCTAAGACCATATTTTGACATCAAAGTGTGGGGCTCTTTCAATAGGTTGCTTGTCTCTGCAACTTTCCTGTAGAAGGGAAGGGGTTGGAAGATGCATTCCTGAAAAAATACTTGCCTTTCCTACAGTGAATCTTGCTCTCTTTTTCTAACAAATGAAATGTTATATTTCATCACCTGCAGGCTGCTTCTCTAATCTCCCAACACCAGTTATCTGAGGCTCTTTGCAAAACCAGCTCCACTTTGTAGATTATTTTCTTCATTAAAAAACAATTTTCTCTTTTGACTTTCAGTGCCAAAACCTTGCTGCAATAAATCAGTTGAGGTTTGGAGATGGGGTGGGGAATCATGCAGCAGAAGCTATGCTCTGCTTCTTCCTCTCTTCCCCCATTATTAAGAAGGTGTCATAGCAGAGCGTGGTGCTAGACAGCGGAGGTAAAATGACAGCACTCCATTTCCAAATGCTCAGCCAGTCCTGAGGACTGTAATCAATACAAGTTTTTAGATTAAGCTTGCACAGTTCAGACATATTAGGAGAAGCTCAGGGAAGTGACTCAGGTCTAGATGTCTAGTTCTTCTGTAATGTGCCTTCTAGTTTTTGCTGGACCCAGTCCAGCTTTGCTGTAAGTGTGGTGCTGTCACAGATGGACGCTGTATGAATCAGTTCTAACGTGGGACCATCAGCCCCTTCTAACCCCAGTGTCTGTCAGGAGACAAGGAGTGTCTCCTTTCTCTCCTGGCAGGCTCAGCTGTGCTGGCAGTACGGGCACATGCCGGTTCCTTGTTGCCTATTTTGCCTTGGCATGACTCCTTGGCCTTTGAGATGATTTGGGATGCCCACAGGATGAGTGCTTAAATGAGCCCATAAAGCTTGAGGTTTGGCTCCCCCTTCTTGGTTTCAGTTGATTGGGTAGTACTGTGACCCACAATGAAACTATTTAGGCCATTTGGGATTTGCCAAATAAACCTCGGGCTTGTTGTCAAGCTGTATCTGCTGGCACCTGCAAGCAAGTAAAGTAGTGCCAACAGATATTGAGTTGATACAGGTACAGAAATGTTCCTAATTTGAGGAGAGTTCCCTTGGAAAGGAGAGGAGTTTGGTCATTGAACTGAAATAGGTACTGAAGAAGTGCTTCACTTAAAGGTCCTTGTATAGGACACGCACCCAGAGTCACAGGTGACCTGAGGAAAGCACGTTCATGTGTTATATTTTGGGGCAGGGGTGTTAACTCAGTGAAAGAGGCTGTATAGTATCATCATAGTAATTGGCATGCAAGATCTTTTGGAAGCATTGCTCTAAGGACAGCACTAATTACACTGGTTTTTAACCAGTACTTTAACAAGGAATTCTTTGGACAGCCTTTCATATTAGGTGTGTCTGGGCAGCTGGTGCATGTTCAATGGCTTAAGGTAATAGCAGTGTACATAGGCATGTGAGTTCAGGGCTTTCCCTTCGGGTTAGTGTTTTGCTCAGGTTTATATCACACCATCTGTAGTAAGACTTGCTTCAAACTCCTTTGGTTTGAACCGTCTTATTTAGAGTTATTAGGGATGAGTGCTGCTGCTTAGGTTGCAAATCAGCTGAGACAGTGTCTCATGCTGCAGGTGTTCACACACCGTGTAGACGAGGCCCTCAGTGCCAGGGGTCAGTGGTGGCCTTGGCAGTGCTGGGAACGGTTGGACTTGGTGAGCTTAAAGGTCTTTTCCAACCTGGTTGATTCTGTGCACTAAATGCCAGCCAGAAGAGCTATGCCAGGGTCAGAAGCAGCAGCATTTCCTCCCCACACTTTGGAGTAAAGAAGGAATTGAGAACTTCTTAGCCCATCCTGAGACGGGATGACTTATGATAGTGCACACCTGAAAGAATACATTAAGTGTCATCTGCCTAGACCTGTGAACCTCATCTGGTTCTCTGTGATTCCTTCTCACAAGAAGACCTTTTGGATGAAGTGTGAACTTGAGGCTTTTTCCCCTTTGAAACGAGGGACACCATAATCTTGCTTATCTTGTACTTCATGTTGAAAAGACGTGTTTCTGTACTGGCCATGTAGGGCTAGAAAATTGAATGTTGCATGTAGTACTTGGTTGACAAGGATTTGTTTGAAGCATTGAAAGATTTAAAGACCAGAACACCCAATGGGACAGAAAATGAGCCTGTGCTGTAAAACAGTGCAGTATATAAAGAATCACTAGCCCCTGATGGTTACTGCTAATGTGATATTAATGTTTTTCTTGGGTAATGTAATACACCCACAGTATACAAGCACTGTAACAGTTACAATCTTGGTTGATGGCCAAGGCATCCTGTTCAAATGGTGCAGTGTATTCCAGAGAATATGGATTCTGTGTGATATTCCAGTGCTTTATCAATAACTGGATGCAAAAAATACTTGTCAGTGTTTGTAAATGGCAGCTGGATTCTGCAGCCCTTGGTCAGAATTCTCACTGAGGTTCATGGAATTGTGCATGTGTAAGGATGGAAAAGCAAGCCCTGTTTTTACATGGTGTTGGAATTTCATTGGAAGTTACAGATGCTTCTCTGATTTATGGACAAAACGAAGAGGTTGAAAGAAAGGGAGGTTAGAGGGCATAAGGCTTGTGTGAATTTAGTTTTACTCTCACTAAATCTCCTGGGAACACCATAAGGAGGCATCAGGTATGAAAGCAAACCTACACCCTTTGATGGAGAATGCAGCGAGTTCCCTGTAGAGAGCAAGAAAAAACACCTTTGGACCCAAATCCTGAGAATAACAGACATTTCCATGGTTTATTGCATTACATTGGAGACTATAAAGTCCCAGCACAATAAACATTCTCCAACATGGGCGTGCTAACCTTGTACCATTGCCTCAGAACTAGAGGAGAAATAAGCTTTATTATAAACAGCTCTGAAACTGAAGAAAACCTGCTTTTGCATTCAGCTAAAGGGAAACGCAGAGGAAACGAACAGCGAATGAAGACCTAAACCGAGTTTTAGTTTCATTCTTTTGCACTTGAAGAAAATGTTAATGTAAGTGAAATGATGGCAAAGGATCCTTAACCTGACAGCGCTGTGTCTGCTGCAGCCTGGCCCAGCCTGCCTTCCCTTCAGAACCTAGAGCAGTGAGCAGCACGGTGTGGAGCCACAAACCTGGCCGCAGCTAATGTGATTTGTGTACAGAGGCAGTACAGGCATGCTTCCCCAGAGGCAGGGTTTACTGTCTGAAGTGCTGTGGGTCTAATCGTTTTCAGAGCTGTTATGGAGAGGGACTCCTCATCAGGGACTGCACAAGGACAGGGGTGATGGGTTCAAACTGAACCAGGGGAAGTTCAGGTTAGATCTAAGGCAGAAGCTCTTCCCTGGGAGGGTGCTGAGGCGCTGGCACAGGGTGCCCAGAGAAGCTGTGGCTGCCCCATCCCTGGCAGTGTTCAGGGTCAGGTTGGACACAGGGGCTTGGAGCATCCTGTTCTAGCGCGAGGTTTCCCTGCCTGTGGCAGGGGTTGGAACTGGATGAACTTTAAGGTCCTTTCCAACCCAAAACATTCTGTGATTCTATGTATGTATGTTGGTGGGCAACACGTATGAACACAACAAGCTCTGCATCACTCCTTGGTATACGATGTGCCAAGGGTGGGCAGGTCCTGAGCATTGCTGGGTTACCTCATGCTACTGCAACACTTTTGACAGATAGCATTAGTCATCAAGAAAGTGTTTTTTATGCTGAGAGCAGGACTGTTTTTGTTGAAATTAGCAAGCATGTTTTTGGGGTGGAATATACTTTTCTGTTTCCTTTTGATAGAATATGTGTGGTTTCTTGAAAGTTCATAGATTTCCATAATTTTCAATGAATCTTCAAGAAACACTGTGTGAAATTCATTATTTGCAGAGGACCAGCTCAGAATCCTTGTGCTGCAGGTAAATTACCGTGTGATCTAGTGAGGTTCTCTTGGGTAGGGAAACACGTTTTAGTGACTAGAAAGGACAAAGTGAACTGTGCACAGGGAAGAGCAATATTGAGGTATTCCTTATGAAGTGCAGTGCCTGGGTTAAGCTATCCTAGTTCTTAAAGCTATCCTAGTTCTTAAAGCTCCCAGTGGGCTGACTTGGAAGGCTGTAGCAGATCTGCAGGAGGTTTTCTGTTCCATGCTGCCGATTTCATCCACCCTCTGGACTTCAGTGGGTTAATTTCGGCACAAAACGCCCCCTGAATAATGGAACAGAGGGGTCTGGGCTGTAGCATGCTTCTCTGCTCTCGTGTAGAAGGCTCTTTGCCAGAGTCACAGCTTGTAAAAAGTGCATGGAAAACTTCTGCATCAGTAGTAAGATGGTGCTATAGCATAGAGTGCCTTTAGCTTAAGATACTGTTTCTCTTGTCACTACTATGGCTTGCCCTGGGCAAGGCAAAGCAAATGTTATCCTCCACAAATCTGGCATCCATGGTCTGAACTTGAGTCTGCACCCTGATTCTATCCAATCAGGCAAGACCCAGGTTATTCAAGTTTTTCTGGTAAAATCACTTTTGGCTGAGTACATCCATGAGTATAAGTCTGTTGGCACTGATTAAAACAAGTCATTTAGCCCTGAAAGCAGCAGAACTTCAAAAACCACAGGGACACAACTTGTAGGTTCTATGTGAAGGACATATTCCCAAACTGAGAATGGAACAAAGGAAAGGGTTTTGTTTCTTCCTGATCTTCCTTCTTTTCTAAGTTAACAACTGTGGAGATGCCTTCATATTTATACAATTGATGAATACATCAAAATATCTTCTTGCTATTAATATTTTTTTGGTCATTATTGCCTGAGTGGAATATAAAATTGGTGTGTTTTTTGCTGGCTTTTACTAGGCCAGAGGCTTCTAGTTTCGTGTGTGCATCTTTATGCATTTAGAAATATACGAACTGATTTCCTTAAAATGACTTTTATAGGTAATAAGTAAAAAGTACAACACAGAGATGATGGATAATGTGCTTCAAAATTAATGTTCTGAAAGCTCAAGAAGTTCTACTGTGATAATTCATCATATCAATCCATTTCTGCATTAAATCCTAGAACAAGATTGTAAAACAAATCTTAATGAAACCCATTCATTGGAGAATTTGTTAATGCATTTTCATATCTCATACAGCTAAAAGTGAACAGGGAGTTAGGTCTTGTCAAGTGCTTTTAAGGCTTTTGATGGCTGTAGCTATAATCAGTAAGTCAAATGGCTTCTTGAAACTGATGGAAGATCCATGTAATCAATGCAACTAAACCATGCTTTTTCTTTTAAGATCAGATGGGAGGGGGGGATGTTGACCAATTACATGGTGAAGCCTCACTGCTAAACAGGATTTTCATTCTGTATTAAGAATGATGCACTGTATGACTCTTAAAACTGATGAACATTCTAATTCCTCAAAATGATCTCATGCTAACATCACATTTGCCTCAACGTCCTTTTAAAAAAGCAATTTCTCAGCATAGACAGTACTTCAGGGACAGACCAAGAATGACGCTATGCATAAAGTACATGAGACAGCTTCAGTGCACTTTCAATTTCAGCTCTTCTTGTTCCATTCTGCACTAATTTGTTTTATTTTCTAAAAAATACAGCTAATTCTGAAGCTTTTCCAGCCATTCATGTTGGAAAGATGTATTCTCTTCAATTCAAACTCCTCTTGTGGCAGAGGCCCACTGTGAAATATTTGCTCTAATGATGCAAAATATCAAATGTTGAGATGGAACCAGTAGTTTTTTATCTATACTGCTGTCTGAAATTAGCATTCATTTTCTGTAATGATTCAAACTGACTCACTGAAAGCTGTTGTTTTAGTTGGTGTCTCTTTTGTTATTTGTGGTATGATGAAATACATTTTTAAATAATTCTTTTCAGCCTGTGCTTGCACTGTGCTCTGGAGTACACATGATGGTGTAAGTCATGTTTGAGCAAAGCAAGACATGCCTGCAAGTTACTGACTTGGGTTCATTCTGAGGAGCTTTGAAATCCGTGTTTGTTTCTGCAAAATGAATAGTTATATAAAACTTTGATAAAACATGTCAGCCCAAATGAACCTATCGATAGGGGTTTATAACACGTTTCATGTTAGGGTGAGCCTACAGCTTAAAATAATTTGGTGTCAGTATTAAGGATGTACAATTTTGAGGCTGCTGTTCTATAGAGAGATCAAATTGTTCAATGGGATGTTTAAACATTGATGCACTCCCACTCTAGGAATGAGTACAAGGAGATACTGAGTAGATGTGGGCATCTATGTAACACCGTTGACTTTTACAGGAGAATGTGGGTGGAAGAGCAGAATTTTGTCATATTTCTTTTATTCTATGATACAAATAGACCTTCAGTTCTTTGAGCAGCCCTGTACTTGCTTTGAATACAGTTACAGCACCTCTGTTAAGAAGAAAATTTGATTGGTGTCTTTCCTCCCCTAAGTGTGAGCCTTGAATCCCATAGATGCAAAGAAAGGATTGAATAGGTACTTGAAATTTGGTTTGACTTATTGTACTGATTTAGGCCTATATTTTGATCTCAGGAGTTATATTTGAACAATGTAATCGGTGTGACTAACTGCTTCTGTTTAACTTTTTCCATAGCTAAGACTAAACATGAGCAATAACTCATACATACCTGGCTTTTGCAAAGTGTTAAAGCAGAAGCATGACATGAGCTGTGCGACTGTAGCAATTTCGACAGGCCTACTTAGAAACGACAGTCTATTTCCATGCATTGTGTTCCTTACCAGAAATGAAACCATCTCTTTTTCCCCTCCCCGTATCCAAATGATGCTACTTGTGATGCAGAGTCACAAGTTTGTAAATACCAGAATTGTTTAGAAACTCATCTGTCCCTCGTACTTAAATACAGTCTTTAATCATACGGTGGTTGCATGTGATTTTTGCCTGCTGCATGTTTCTCACACTGGTTGTAGCACCTCTGGTGCTAAGCCCAGCTAAGGAACAGTAGCTACAGAGGCTGTATCCCCCACTCCTATCCCCAGTGACCACGGGTAGGGTAAGAAACCCATTTACTAAGCATTTAGTTCTGCTGTAGTAGTGGCTTGTGCTTGGTAGTGCTAGAGGTCTAGGTTTGTTCCACTGAAGGTCCATGGAGGAGCTTGAGACACGATACAAAAAGACATGCTGGTGTCAATAGCCAGGGTTGTGTCCTCACCCAGTGTGATGAAGGCTGTGGTCTGGAATGAGAAGGGAAGTTTCTGTTCTGTTGGAGACTGGTGGTGAGGAGCAGGAATTTCTACCATATAAGCCCAAATTAATGTATCTATAGGATTTTACAGTACATTGTTTTGTATTAGAGTGAGGCTACAGCTTAAAATAATTTAGTCTTGATATTAAGGATGTACAATTTTAATATTGAGGATGTACAAATTTATTCTCCTTTCACTAAGAGGGAATAAATTAGGAGTAAATCTTCTGAGTTTTTTGTGTGATGTCTGTGGGGAAAAAAATATATATAGTCAAATTACATTTGTGCACTGTGCCAACCTGAGCACACTTGTGGGGGCTTTGACAGACCCATATATGTATCTGAAAGCACAGTGGGCACCAGCCTTGGTTAGAAGGTCTGTGCTACAACTCAACAAGGAGAGGTTTCGTCTTGGTCACCTCTGTGTGCTTCCTCTGTGCAGTCAGCAGTGTGGGAACGTGGCTGGCAGCGTTGTGGGAATGTGTCAGGCTGCTGCTCTCTGACCTTCTGCCAGTGTGTCCCAGAAGAGGGGCCATGCACCATTCAAGGGCCAGGGAAGGTAGAACTGATGTGCTGGCCTCTGCAAAGAGGTGGTGGGGGCTCACCTTTGCAAGGCCCACAGGAGGGGCTGGGATGCTATGGGTGTATATGTGCAGCAGTGCTGGGCAGTGGCAGGGAGGCAGCATTTCAGTAACTTGCTCCTTGTCCTTGCAAGGAGGTGACCTCTCCTCAGGCAGCCAGTCCTGAGCAGATACATGTCTTCAGGCATTTTAGGGGTTTGGGCTAATGGACAGTTCTGGTTTAACAAAGCACTCTATCTAATAACAAGATGCAGTAGATAGGATAATTTAGGTGCAGCGGGTGTTCTAGAGACTCGCTGTCGCTGTTGTTAAAGGATCACTGTTATTTGGAAAGACATTTTATGATTCTTCTGTGATGGTGTATTCTGTCAGTGGTGGAAAGTATTGGTTTCAGTGACTGAGCAAAATACATCCTTACATTTTGGAAGGAGCTAAAATGTTTTTTTTCTTGTTGCTTTAAAGCAGCTGTGTCTAGTTTAAAGTGATAATCCAAAACGGGTCTGACATTTGAGTGTGCAAAGGCTGACATGTAGATACAGAACTCACTTGTGGAAAACGCAAGCTGGAAAATATGAAGTGAGGTGCTTCACAAATTCACCAGTACTCCAGACTGAAGCTCATCATAGAAGACCACCCTACTCAAAAGCAAGTCATTGTGCTGCTTTTGAGATGTGACAGTTCTTACCTGTGCTTCTGCAGCACGATGTGCTCTGTGCTCTGTGCTGCTGCGTGTTCCTGTTCCTCCCAGCGGTCTCGCTCAGACTGTGCCAAATGCAGCACAAGGTCTTTTGTATGAGCCCACCCAGCCCAGTTTCTAGCTCAGTTCTTCTTGGAGCTGATAAGAAGGGCCAGTGATGCTTACAGCTTCTCCTTGGGCAAGGCAATACCGCTAACCCAATTGACACTGCGATAGGGATTGATTTTCTGGTACGGGAGTCCTTTGAGGCCTTTCAAAGACATGCCTCCAGTCGCTAAACACTTTGAGTACTGCAGCTATCACATGCTTTTGAAGAGAATTTAGCAGTGGCTTTCTTTGTGGTCCTCCTCTGACCAGCTCCTTTCCTGGCCTTGTTGACCCACTTGTGAGTCCCCAGGAGGCTTTGCCCTGCGATGCTTGAAGAGGTCACTAGAGCATCCCTCGTGCTTGTTGTGCAACAAAGCCACAGCTGTTTCCTGGCCTCTGGGACCCTGTGTCCCTGCAGATGGAGAGGCAATATTTGCCTCAGTGGATGTTATTTAGTATTTTCTTATGTTAGGAGCAATTGTTTAACAGAATATGAGCTGTCTCCAAGCAGCACACTGTCAGGGATGTCAATGCAATTGAATGTAAATGGTAGCAATGAGAACAGCCCTGCTACCTCTGGGTTATCTGTCGGAATAAACTAGGCAGGGGAGCTGTAAGTGGGAGTCCTTATTTTATGCTGTCTTGCCAGTGTTCACACAGGCAAAACACCATTGCTGGAGACATTCTTTCTGAAGAAATGCAGGTGTATTCTCCATGTAAGCACAGAACCACTGTTCTGTCATTGTTTTGTCTTTAAAGAGATCTGGGAAGAGGAGTGAGTAACTGGAGAGACATCCGTATTTATCTCTAAAGAACCTTTTTTGCAGATGCTGGGGGTACAACTCCAGGGGCTGTTAGGACATAGCAAGTTTAAAAAAAAAACCAAAATGGGTATAGGAGGTTTGGAAACCACCAGTGCAGATTGTCTCTCCCTTTGCAGCAAAATCAGGAGGAAAGGAACTGATCATCCTGAGCCTGGGAACCTCATAGGCAAGCTGGCAGAGACTGGTGGATTGGAAACCTCTTTCCTGGCCTGGAATGCGGGGCATTTTTTTGGCAATGTGGAGCTGGAGGAGCAAGCCCAAAGATGAGTCAGGGTTGTGGTGCTGGCTCCAGGGAATGGGTCACACTTCAGCATTTGCTTCCCATGTGTTTGTAAGCTATGTGAAGCATGGATCAAAGAAAGGTGAAGATGCAAGAAGTGCGAACTAGCTACAAGTGAGACACACTTATAAAGCAGTGGGATCATCAAAACCTCTGACCTGCTGTTTGAATTGATAGGTGCCCAAGTTTTTGCCTTTAAGGCTTTGGAGGTACATAAAGATCTCTCAGCTTGGTTGTAACTCGCAACTAAACCCAACCTGGACTTTCCTATGAAGCATTCTACCTCCACCTCCCAGCAAGGCTCCCCCAGTGTAGAGTAACAGGATTGCCTAATACATCACTGGCAGAGTTCAAGGCCAGGTTGGACACAGGGGCTTGGAGCAACCTGCTCTAGTAGGAGGTGTCCCTGCCCGTGGCAGGGGGTTGGAGCTGGATGAGCTTTAAGGTCCCTTCCAACCCAAACCAGTCTGGGATTCTATAAGCTCTTCAAGGAGCTCTTGAGGCAGTGGAGAGAAAGGAAAGTTACCTTTTGAGATGGGGAGATGGTGAGCAGAAATTCATACATGAAATAGCACAATTCAGGTCAGGGCAGGCCCTGGCTTAATGTTTGTACTTGCATACTTTTTTGTCAGTTTTTTGTACTTCCTGATGAAAATGTAAAAACATCCCAACACAGTACAAAGCAGTGTTTATAACAGACACTCAAAAGGACTTGCTTTAGCAATGAGAAATGACTGGGCTTACTTATTCACAGGAAGGGGTAAAAGACACGTTTTTGGCACCAAGTGCTTCAGCCAAGCAAAAGCCACAGTATTTCAAAGAGACTATGGCAATCAAAGCAGTTAAAACGTCCTGAAGTTACACTACTGGTGTATTTCATCCTAAAGAGCGTATAAAGATACACTTCATCATGCTCATGGGATTGGGCAATGGAGTTAGCTACCAGAAAGTTTTATTTAAACCCACACAAAGTTTGCAACAGGACAAAAGATTTTGAAAGGAGAAGTTCAAATAAACAAAACTCCTTGCAATGACCAGGTAAAATGCCTTGTTTCTCTTGGCTGCAGGAAGCTTTAATGATGGCTATGTTTGAGCAGTTGGGGTAGACCCAGGAAAGTAAAGGCTTTCCTTAACTATGAATGCTTCTTGATCTCATGTGGCCTCCTTAGCTTTTCTTTCAAAGCCAGGGGATCTTTGCAGCTGTGAAAGGAGCCACCATCTCTTCCTGCTTGCCAGTGCCCAAGCAGCAGCACTGCTGTCTGTCTTGGCACAGGTCTAGTTAGTTCACTGCACAAGAGTCAAAGCAGCAGAGAAAAGCAAGGTCTGGGCCCTGCACTGGATATGTTCATAATTTGAATGAGACAGCAGTCATAAAAAAGACACACAGGTGTGGTGGGAATCCTGCTCAGGTTTTTGTCCTACTGACTGAAACTCCTTCTGGCTTGTACAGCAAGCATGAAGTTCTTCCTGTTGATGTAAGTACTAACCCCAATTCTCTGGTGTCCAGTTTGAAGTGCTGTGCCCTGCAAGGGGTATTTGAACATGTGTGGCCAGCAGTGAAGGTGATACTGAGAGGAGCCACTGTGCCGACATTCAGGGAGGAGAAACACTGATCATGTGCTGTTTTGGCTGCATATAAGAAAGAGGCTTGACGTTCAAACTGAGTGTCATGGTGTGTCAGTGCTTGTGGCACAGAGGGAAACAGTTTGGTGACTCTGTCCTCAGTTGAGGTGAATTTTACCTGCTGTGTTTCATTTGCATAAACTCATCCTCTTGAGCGTTGCATGAGTAATTAATGTTGGGGTTTTTTTTAAAATCAGAATTGACTTAAAATGGGGAATAATCTTGTTGGCTGCAGTGGGAATAGTATGTGGGAAAAACTGTCCAGGGACTGAAGCCATGGGGACTGCGTTCTGAAATGAGTATTTCCTCTAATGCAACCATAGCCTTGTCTAATGTGTAACTGATGTGCTCTTTCAAACAGATACTAATTTTGTCTTGGGCAATGCCCAGATAGTGGATTGGCCCATTGTCTACAGCAATGATGGATTTTGCAAGCTCTCAGGATATCACAGAGCAGAAGTTATGCAAAAAAGCAGCACCTGCAGGTATTTGAGAACAGATTTATTTTCTGTTGAATATCTTGTAGTGTTGTGCTTGTTGCTTGAGGAGAAAAGTAATCTGTTTATTCCAGTTTTGTCTTCTATCTCCTGGGGCTGCATCTGTCAAATAAGCTTCCCAGGTGAAACAAAATCAAAGAAGGGCTATTTCTAGATAGGTTCTTTTCACACTGTAAAGTGTCTTTGTCCACTATATGACTTGAATTTCCCACTTTATTTGCAGTTTTATGTATGGAGAGCTGACAGACAAAGATACAATTGACAAGGTCCGGCAAACATTTGAGAACTATGAGATGAACTCCTTTGAAATCCTGATGTACAAGAAGAACAGTAAGTACTTGATTGATTTGTTCGTTAACATCTGTGTATAAAGTTGTTGTAAATTAGAGTGTAAACTGCAAGTGCAAGTCTGTCAGCCTGGAAGACCATGTTTTATCTAGGGCTTAATAAGCCCCAGTTGTACCAGTTGATCTGGTGAAGATGAGAGAAATGAGAACGTTAGGGATGAAAGTCACTCAGGGAGGCAGATGAAGCTTTCTAATTTGTTCTGACGTTTAGAGCAGTTCGTGTGAGATGCTTTAAGGCAGCACTCAGGACTCCATCAGCAGTGATAGTACACAAGCTTGGTTTCCCTTACAGACAACGTGCTTTTTTGGTGTTTAAAAATTTGATATAGCAAAGCTAGTATTTAGATGTAGTTTTGGAATAAAAAGAACCCATCTTTTGTTCTAGAAGCTGAACAGCTTCTGATGTTTTCAGATGAAACTGTCTCTTATTTTGGACAAAAATTCCGTAATCGAGATATGATTTTTTTTTCCTAGGAGTTTCAGTCTGTAAGTGCATGTGTCAGCAGGTGAAAGAGATATTGAGAGGCACTGGATCCAGAGAAGGGCAATGGAGCTGGTGCAGGGCCTTGGAGCACAAGTGTGATGAGGAAGGGCTGAGGGACCTGGGGGGATTTAGTGTGGAGAAGAGAAGGCTCAGGGGGGACCTTATCGCTCTCTACAACTGCCTGACAGAAGGATGGAGTGAGGTGGGGTCGGTCTCTGCTCCCAAGGAACAAGGGATGGGACAAGAGGAAACGGCCTCAAGCTGCCCCAGGGGAGGTTTAGCTGGAGCTGAGGAACAATTCCTTCCCCAGAGGGTGCTCAGGCATTGGAACAGGCTGCCCAGGGCAGGGCTGGAGTCACTGTCCCTGCAAGTGTTCACAGCCCGTGTAGACGAGGCCTCAGTGCCAGGGGTCAGTGGTGGCCTTGGCAGTGCTGTGCAATGGTTGGACTGGATGAGCTTAAAGGTCTTTTCCAACCTGGTTGATTCTATGATTCTATGAACTATTTGCCCAAAACTTGTTGCCTCATCTAGTGTGGACTATGTCATGGCACAGTTATTCTCATCTACTTAATGTTGCCTGGAATGTAAATACACTGAGGTCTTCAGCCTGACCACATCTCAAGCTGAAAGTGTGTATTCTGTAACATAGTTTGCTCTTAATTTGCCTCCTACTCATGGACTGGTAGTGTCTGTGTCCAGGGGAGGATACTTTGCAGAAGCATCCATCAAGCAGCTCCTTCCCATTGCAGCTGCGATGACCGATTTGATCAGTTCTACGTTAGCGGGCATGGGGAACTTGAACCACAAAGTGTAACATAAACTACTATGCTCTAATGTGTGACAGTAAACCTTATTGCTGTTTTGTCACTTGTTAGAAAGGCCAGTTTTCTGCAGAAAGGTTTTCCAGTTTATCTGATGTGGGAAGCATGGGTATTTCTGTTGAATGACCAGCTAGTACCGATGGAGTTTGAGAGAACCACAGGCCCTTCACAAAACCTGAAAGATAATACTTATGTATGCTGTTGCTGATCTGTGGATGTGTGGATTTGTGTTTCGTCTCTTCTAGTCTTTTGACTTTCTTTTTAGCCTCAAAGCTTCATGACCTCTGACATAGTGCTAATGCTCAAGGCTCTTCTGGAGCACAGCTCTGCTGGTCCAACTCGTTTGAATAGCTACATGTGCTATCTGAATGGCTTTACTTTGTGTTTCTTTCCTTCTAGTGTTACCTGCCTCAAGTGTTTACCTGTTTCTTAAAGCTGATTTCTGTTCCCAGCTCAGTTAGTGGCCGTAGGGACCATATGCAGCTCACATCTATGCATCCAAAGCCAAATAAATAAGCTGCAGTCAGGAGATCTAGCAGGGTCTGGAATTCTCACTCAGTTACCAGTGATTTGGCACCAAGAAGCTATGCAGCTACTCTTCTATCATTGCTGCAGCATATGGCCTGTGGTAGAGCCTGGGGCCTCTCTGTCTTTCATGCAGAATTTAAAGCAAGGTAACTGTGGAGTGAGGAATGTTTCCTGCCCTTCTGTGCACTTCCCTGAGGAGAGGTGGCCCAGAACAAAGTCCAGCTGTGCAGAAGCTGTGTTGTGTGACAGGCCAAAAAGCAAAGATGTGATGGTTCTGCTGTGTGCACAGAGAGAGGGTCACAGGCATGGGAAACAAAAGCAAGCTCTGTGCTTTCCCAAGTTTAACAAAACACAGTGCTCTTCATGTTTGTTAGAGCTCTAGCTTTAGAGGTACATTAACTACTGTTACAGAGACTAATAACACTAGAGTTGTAACAGAAATACCAAAAAGGGCTGGTTCAAAGCTTTTGCTCAGAATCGGACACATCATATTAAAACACTGTCTTGTTTATCACACTGTGATGTGGTCGTGCCTTCTCTGCCTGCAACTATGGCAGTTGCCTGCTTGGGCAATGAACATGATTGATTTGAACCTACTCTCAGTTTGAAGGTTTTGGAAGGAACTTCTGCTAGACATCTTTTTTCCTGCTCCTTGTTTCTTTTTTTTTCTGTCTCTCTATTCTTTCCTCATTCTATTTTTCTTCTTCAAATTAGTCAGCATATTAGACAGGAAGTAGATTTTTATTGTTCTTGACCTGTACACTCCCTCCCTATAAACTAGCAGTCATGATAAATAGCAAGTTTGTCTTTCATTGTTCTGTTGTTCGAGTGGTACATTTTCCACAGCCTGAATATTTAGTGTACTTCTGGCTCTTTTAACAACGCAGTCTCTATCCTTTTGGGCAAAGAAAGGAAATCAAAGCAGGAGTTTAAAGTTAACTGTGATTTTGCTAGGGCAGGTCAATCTTCATCTGATATTTTTATGAGCAGCAGTCATCTCTCTCTCTGAGTGACAAGTATGGCCTGATCTTACACTAGATATGTCAACAGTAGATCAAGATATTTAATAATGCTACTGGAAGTGATAGGCTGCTTTATTTTGACACAGCACTCTCCGTGGTGGTGACCCAGTGCTAGTATTTATTTGGTTGTCTGTTGGAGCACAAGTGTGATGAGGAACATCTGAGGGACCTGGAGGGACTTAGTGTGGAGAAGAGAAGGCTCAGGGGGGACCTTATCGCTCTCTGCAACTGCCTGACAGGAGGATGGAGTGAGCTGGGGTTGGGCTCTGCTCTCAGGGAAAAAGTGACAGGACAAGAGGAAACGGCCTCAAGCTGCACCAGGGGAGGTTTAGATGGAGCTGAGGAACAATTCCTTCCCCAGAGGGTGCTCAGGCATTGGAACAGGCTGCCCAGGGCAGTGCTGGAGTCACCGTCCCTGCAAGTGTTCACAGCCCGTGTAGACGAGGCCTCAGTGCCAGGGGTCAGTGGTGGCCTTGGCAGTGCTGGGAACGGTTGGACTGGATGAGCTTAAAGGTCTTTTCCAACTTGGTTGATTCCATGGTTCTATAAGAATACCCCATCCAGATGTTGCTTGGTACTGTATATCCACGGGCTTCATTGCACTTCATAGCATCAACTCTAGAAACAACAGAGGCTGTAGTATTCAGAAGTGTTACAGTTTTCCTGCCTTCATCATGTTTGCATTTATGTATACTATCTGTAGCTTGGCTTCCCATTTCCCTGTCCAGCCCTCCCCCCATCCAGTAGTGACTATCCTTCCTCTTTTCAGAACTTGAAGATGTGATAGAGATTTGATAGCCCCTTGATTTCTTAGCAGATATGTGCTGATCATTGTTATTGTCTGCAAGAATTGCTTCCTAGAAATGCAGAGCTCCTCCAGGATAATTGGAAGCAATTGCAGCAAGCAGCTGCACAGCCACCAGGTTTTTGTCATTGTTGCTCTGATGCCATCCCGTTGCATTCAGTTGGGAATTCGTTATCATACCTGGAGGAAGGAGGCAAAGTGAAAGCTTTCTTTCATCTTGACTGCAAAATGACAACAGACAGGTTGACAGTAATTTCATGTGAGAGCTTCAGTTCTATTGTTTGATTAGATGTGAGTGTCCAGTGATGCTGGAAATACTGTTTATTTTTATATGGGAAAATGAAAACATTGCTAAGTCTCACTGAAATCAGTGGAGTTATGTTGACTACCAAGGAAGGATATGGTCTAATGCATTAGAAAATAGTTTGTAGCTAGTCCTAGTCTTAGCTTATCTGAACTGATGCAGCTTAAACGTCTAATTTCTAATGAGGCTTTGACAGCCATTTGTTATTTTGACACATATGGTCAGCCTCATAAAGTAAAATGGCTGAGTAGATTAAACCTGGACTTCCATTGCCTAGTTTTCCATCTACAACTGAGGTTTGGGCTATAGGCAGTGCAAAACCAAGCTGTTTCCAGATGCACTTGCTTCCGTTATAGCTGAAGTAAATCCTGTAGGAATATAAATTGCTTGCTTCTGTCTGTCCATTTGAAGTCTAACCCCTTTTCTATACAATACTTGATCTGCTTCAGTGGAAGAATATCTGAAGTGGGATGAATTCTTCAAAACTAAAATGTATGGAGTTACAAAGAGTCTTCAAGTGTCGCCTGTCTGAGCAAAACCATGCCCATTGCTTACAGTCAACAGCAGTGCAGTGACACCTTTTTTTCCTTTCCTCAGGGGTTTTCTACAGGTGAGGCCAGTAGAACAGCAGCAGCCAAAGGGTTGGCTGTAGGTAATGATCTCGCACACTGCAAAGTGGTTTGAATAAGCAGTAGTTCTTCTTTGAGTGCATATATTATGGTGAGAGTCCCAAAGGCTGGCTTTCACTTTCAATTTGTGCTCAGGTTCACTTCCCTGTTTTTCTGGGAGAAGGCTTCTAGATATAAAAGAATGACAAGCCCAAAATAGTGATTTGGTAGATCTGCTTGCACTTATCTTCGGGACCAGTGCTTTCTACAGAAGTTACAAGCCAGGCAAACAACCCCGTTCTAATTTACAGGGAGCAAAATTTCCCTTCAGGATGGTAGACCTATGATTGCCCACCACTGGGGAGAGTTTATTGTAACTGTTGTTGGTTAAAACCAACAGCAAAGCCAGGTTGGACACGGGGGCTTGGAGCAACCTGCTCTAGTAGAAGGTGTCCCTGCCTGTGGCAGGGGCTTGGGACTGGATGATCATTAAGGTCCTCTCTAACCCCAAGCATTCTGATTTGATGAAAACCCTTTAAAATCATTTGTATTTGTGTATGCTGTGCCTCCAGTGTCTCCAAATGGGAATCTTTGCTAAACCAAATGGTTGCAGGAAAGAATGAGGGTGTTGGAGTACAAAGTGGCATGTATCTTCTTGAGCCTTCTGTTGAAATCTAGCTCCATATTTGTCCAGCGGTATGCATGCCTGCATCTCTTCTTCTGTGGAATCCATCTGCAGGAGCTCAGTTACCTTCAGCAAGGTCAAATCTAAGTATTTTGGATTCATTAAACTGATAATGCCCATTGAGCTTGTCAACTTCAAATGTGTTGGCAAGGAAGACCTGCTGCCATCTCCTTGAACATGCACAGAACAGTAAGACTTCCCAGTAGTAATACTTAAATATTTTATCTGGGATAAATGAAAAAGTTTCCTGTGTCTTCCCCTTCTTCATACTCGCTTTCTGTCGTTCAGAGAACTCAGAATCAGGTAAACCATATCAACACTGTTACAGTACAAGGGTGTGTGGTGAACCTTTTCCTAATGTGGTGTTTCAGTGTCATGTGATAACCCCTCTGCATAGTGATTCTACCTTTGGGGACTGGAATTGATTTTCCTTATCTTAGCATGAAAAGATCTGACCTTTAGAAGCATTAGCTGCCAGAGCATAGCAGTACCAGATGTGGAAGACATGAAGGTAACAGCTTTAAAAGTGCTGGAAATGTATGTTAAGGTTTGTTAATACTGGCTCAGAGCGGTGAGCTATGTACTGAGTTGGTTTGTTCTCATTCAGTATACTCTCTCTGTACTAGAAAGTAGCGTTTATAGGAAGACTTGAGCTCTTTGTCTTGCATGGTCAAATATCGCAGGCTCCTTTGTGCCCCTGGGTAAAATCTGGGTGGATATAGTGCCTTGCCTAGCTCTTTCTGATCACACCTCATCAGCTGGTTTGCTGCTTTGGTATTGGGCACACTATTGGGTCTGTGTGGGACCGGGCGGAGCAATCTCATACAGAGTACCTGGGCATAAGTGAGACCCCAAAAGGGGAGACTCTAAGAGTCAGCTGTGCTGTTTACAGACCTGAAGTCTTGCTGTCTGCATTACTGCATGTAGGAATTGGTGGAGACACAGGACATGCTTTTATCCTTATCATTTCCATCCTGCTTGACTGTGTAGCTTCGGGGCAATACCTGTCTGAAGACCATTTATTTGTGACATTATCAAGTAATGCAGTGGCAACTTGATCCATTCAGTAAGGGAAGTGAAGATGTCAGCTGAGTTGTCAAAACGGGTTTTTTTCATTGTAATTATGAATGAATTTTGGTTTACTTTGTGGAAAGAAGTTGTGTATTGCAGTTTTATTTAAACAATGTGGGTTTTGTAGCTGTGAAAAACAACTGACTTCTTTGGTTAAATGGTTCAAGGTATGGCAAAAGAGCATATTTAGAGAGTGAGTTTGATTTTTCATTATAGCCTATTTTTGTTTGACAGGAGGGAAAAATGAAGTAGAGATCATCAGTATGTTGAGGGGGAGAAGCCAGAATAGACCTTTAACATCTTGTTCACTGAGAGTTTCTGAAGTACCTCAACCAAAGTTAAATAGCATGGTAAATTGTTCCTCTTCTGCAAGGACCTGAACATATCACTTTTGAAATACAGAGGACTGGAAAAAAGGAGAGGGAAGAGACTGTAGTATTTGTGTCACAGGTGGGAAATTACAAGGAGACATTTACTGTGTGTTAGTCTGGAGAAGACTTGGGACTTGAATCACAGCTCTTAAAATTGTCTTGCCTTTAAGGCAAAATGGTAAGTACTGTGCTCAGGCCAGTGAAGACTATGAAGAGTTGTACCTGTTCATTCTGGAATTAGCTACATAACTTTGGTACCACAAGGCAGGCTGATCCTACAGCTACTGTCAGAAGTTTGTTGTAGATTTTCATTTCTTCCCAGTTCACACTGTTTCTCCACCAGCTTTGAAGTGACATTCCCTTTCCTAGCAGGATTGGTCCCATGCCATTAGACAAACTCTGGATTCTTTCACTGTTGATTCCAAATCTAACAGATGCCAACGTGGCTCACGAGTGTTTACTTCTTTCTTTGTGCATTGGCATTATCACTGGACTTCACCAGTGAGAGAGCTTGCCAGGACTGAGCACAAAATGTAAATGGAAGTAGATGTATTGTTGGAAACACTGGTAAACAGTTTCTACGTGGCTGTACATCAGTGCAGACTGGGAGCATGTGGACAAGTTACTCTTGTTTTGCTGTGAGAGCTCTAAAGCATGCTGCAGTTTCACTGCCTCTGTAACCCACAGGCTGAATCTGAATATCACCTTCTTCATTAAAATGGCCTTGTTTGTGCCTCTTGCCAGTAGTGATTGTCTGGCTGAGCAGGGACATCCGCTTTGACACCAAGAGGATGAGGGCTGTCTGTAGGAGGTTGAGATTTTAGTTTCCGACCTGATTTATAAGTGGTTTATACTTTAAGCTTTCCTGTTTAATAGTTAAATAAACTGTTTAATGTTTAAAAAGTAAAATTCTTCTGATAATTAAACCAGTACGCAGGGGGGAAGAAAAGGATGAGTACAGCCACATCTTGCCTAAGCCTTTCAGCGTGTTCCCACACTTGAGATCCCAGTTCTACTCTGAATGAACTCCTGGTAGCAGAGCACTGTGAAAAGCCCATGTAACCCAGCAATGGGAGCACTCATCTCATTGTATTTTTATCATTGAATCCCAGCCTGGTTTGCGTTGGAAGGGACCTTAAACTCATCCAGTTCCAACTCTCCTGACATGGGCAGGGACACCTTCCACTAGAGCAGGTTGCTCCAAGCCCCTGTGTCCAACCTGGCCTTGAACACTGCCAGGGATGGGGCAGCCACAGCTTCTCTGGGCACCCTGTGCCAGCGCCTCAGCACCCTCCCAGGGAAGAGCTTCTCCCTTAGCTCTAACCTGAACTTCCCCTGGTTCACTTTGACCCCATCACCCCTTGTCCTGTCGCTCCAGTCCCTGATGCAGAGTCCCTCTGCAGCATCCTTGTAGCCCCCTTCAGACACTGGGAGCTGCTCTGAGGTCTCCACGCAGCTTCTCTTCTCCAGGCTGAACAGCCCCAATGTTCTCAGCCTGTCTCCGTACGGGAGGTGCTGCAGCCCCTGCTCATCCTTGTGGCCTCCTCTGGCCTTGCTCCAACAGCTCCATGTGCTTCTTATGCTGAGGACACCAGAAGTGCACACAGTGCTGCAAGTGGGTTGTCATGAGAACAGAGCAGAGGGGCAGGATCACCCCCTTGACCTGCTGGTTACACTTCGTATTTATATATATATCATCATTTATGTTATATTCACTTGTCTCCTATTCACAAAAGAGACTGAGAAGATGGTGGGGAACACACTGCAAAAATATTGGGAAAAATACTGAATGATGGTATGGAGACAGGTACCAGAATTTTCCATCTGCTTATTTCTGCTGTTGCTGTGTTACTGGGTAGAGCCAAAACTGGAAGATAATTTACACAGACCATGTGTGCCAGCTTGACTTTACATTCTGCCCTGGAACACACCCTGTGTGTGGCATTCTGGCACTCTGGAAATTACAAGGGTACCCAAATAGTGATACCTCCTTTTAGCTCTCAAGGATATCGGTCTCTTATTGCCCGTGGGGCACATCACTGAGATCTACACTTGGTTCTAGGTAAAAGAGTGTTTTGTTTTCCTTTTTGTGATAAATATGCAGCACAGGAGTGGGAGTCAAGGGGGTCAGAAAGTAAGAACCCTGCTGATATAAGCTCCTTGCCCTGAAGCAGCCTTCTGCAGGTAATAGGGACAAGTCTTTCCTCTTGCTGCATTCAGACCATGTTAGAAAAATCTTGCAACAACATAATCATACCATAATCATAAAGAGATGACAGCATGCATTTGACAAATAGCCAGAATAAGAGGGGGAATTGCATCCTTTCTGTTCCTGTGATGTGTACAGCATCTTCAAAAGCATGCTAGTAAGGTTTTATAGCTGTGAGAAGAAGAGATGAAGCTCAGTATATAATTCAGCCTCAGTGCTATGAAGGTTAATATCATGAGCAGCCCATAGCAGGATGGCTGTAGATTGAAGTAGCAAAACTATACAAAGTGGTTTTGGGGAGGGGAAAAAAATCCCTGGTAGGAAAAGCACAAGTGCATGTAGATGGAGATCAAAAAGCAAGGCTGGTGATGGAGATCCTGGCTTCTTAGAAACCTGCGGCGCTACTCAAGGGTGTTGAAGCGGGTAAAATAAAAAGCCATTAGTCACCAAGGAGTCTCTGTAAAAGCAAGATGCAGATTTGAGCAGCCTCAGAACAGTTCACATGTGAAGATGGAGAAACAAACAAGCAAGAAGAAATGGAGAGAGGCAATTTTAGGAGCTCCTGAGGAAGGGTAGTATAAAGGGTGTTACTGTCTTGAAAATTGCTGTTGGCTGCTTTCTGGCAGTGTCCTCTAAGGTCATTAGCAAGTTAGTGGTGATTTTACTGGCATGGTTTCTTTGATAACTCTTTTCTTGCGTTTAGCATTTTTGTTTGCTCATACTTTATTGGAAGGGGCTGTTCAGGAATGCGGACTCATAAAGAAAGAATAATATATTGACCCCTAAATACTTTCAGCCATGCAGGCTTGCTTCAGAAATGGCCATCAGTGATTCCATCTGGATTTCTCTGCTTTTTTGAGCAGAGGCCTCCATGCATCATATACCCTGCTGTTTATAGAGGTGGCTGTACATATGGCATGGAATCTCAGCCAGGGTTGGAAACTGCCTGTGCTATGCAGGCACAGCAGGAGCCTTAGGAATTGAGCTTCACTTATGGAAGTTATCCACAGGTCTTGGAGATGCCCTGGCTTTCTGTGGCCAGAAAAGATTGCTGAGTACAGAGGCTGGGAAACAGCCAGGTGAGGCACTGGGAGCAACAACCTCTGCTATATTAACATAACTGGAAAAAAGATGCCTTTGCTTGCTTTGCTGAACAGCAACTTGTGAACTGCCTGAGGTTTCCTTGTGATCCTTTCACAGTCAGGAAGAACAAAGGGCCTGTGTTATAACTAACTGTTGCACAACTAACATGTAGTACTCATGTTAAAATGCTGAGCAATTCAGGTGAAAGGGAATCTGATCTCTAGCCTAGGGGGGCTGTGCTGTGAAAGAAAAGAAATAGCCTTCTAAGATCACCCTTTCTAACACAGGCTTTCCTGCATGAGTGACAAAAATGACATGAGATGCTGTTTATTCTGGTTTTCCCAGGTGGTCAAACTCCTGATGATTTTTATGTCTTATATTGGCCCCTGGTATGTAGACCCTTCTCTCCAGACATAGCTCCCAAGGGACGCTCCAGAGAAATGTTGCTCACAGCAAGCAAGGAATGACCTTTTTATGACCAAAGACCTACAGACTAAAAGCTGGTGCTTTCAAGGAGGCCATGTTATGACATGCAGGAACCAAGTACTTTGTTCTGAGCCCTCCAACCAGCTTACACTCAAATATGAGGGTGCTGAGGCGCTGGCACAGGGTGCCCAGAGAAGCTGTGGCTG
>NW_009929758.1:0-8066 GCF_000696875.1 Nestor notabilis | reverse complement strand
TGTAGGTTAGCAACAGGGTCATGGAGCAGCCTGCTCTAGTGTGAGATGTCCCTGCATGTGGCAGGAGTTGGAACTGGATGATCTTAAGGTCCTTTCCAACCCAAACCAGTCTCTGATTCTGTGATTCTGTATCACTAAAATTGGTGTGGTGACTCCTGTGAAATGAGAGTGGCAGGTACCTTCTTGTTACATGGAACTTCAGTATCACCAGGGTCTTTCCGGCAGCCTCAGCAGAACTGCCAGAAACACAGAAAGGCAAGGCTGACTGACAGGTTCTCTCCTCAAGGTCATCTGTGTGTGTAGATGTCAAGGAAAGTCAACAGCAGCAGCTGAAGGGTCATTATCTGGGATCACCTTTTTCTCTGATGTGCAGGCTCTGATCTCTCAAGCAGTCAGTAGTTTATCTGCTGCAGTAATTAGAAAAGTAGAGTTTTATGCAGTCAAACTTATGCTTATCCATAACCTCTGGTCTGGTCCTGATGGCTTGTTCTCTCCTGAATTCAGCGGTGTCCTGCTTCACACCAGAGTGATTGTGAGCAGGCTCAGGACAAGGCAAACTGAAAGGATTTCCCTTGCATGGGAGGGTTTACAGAGGTCCCGGAGCCTGGCTCTTGAGGCTGATGTAGTTGTTAGGGGATGGTGCTCCCTATTTGCAGAAAAGTGCTCTTGAGTTGAGACTCTGTGTTATGGTCCTGGTCTAGGCACAGATGACCAGCACAGGACCAGCAAGGCTCTGTCGCGTGCACCCTTTGCGTGTACATGGGACTCTTCTATTAGGAGATCACAAAGCACTTTGTAAGTTCAAGTATTCAGTTTGTAGATGGAGCCCAGAAATAGTGAGTGATTCCTGAAGATTCAAGAGCTAGTCAGAGGCAGAGCAGAGGACACTCTTGTCAGCTGCTTTGTCATTTTTCCTAATAGGTGTTTGTGATAAAAGCGACATTAAAGTAACATTTGCAGATGGCTGATTTTGAAGTGTAAACATCTGAAGTAGCACATTTGCTGTTATGCCTACGATTGACCAACATCTTGCTATGTTTTGTTCCAGGAACACCTGTGTGGTTCTTTGTGAAAATTGCTCCAATTCGAAATGAACAGGATAAAGTGGTTTTATTTCTTTGCACTTTCAATGACATAACGGCTTTCAAGCAGCCCATTGAGGATGATTCATGTAAAGGTTTGTCTTTTTCACAATTATATATTAATGCTGCTTCTGTTTGCTTGCCCTGATCTTGAAAAAGATGAAGTCCTTTAAATATCAAATCCAAAGAATTAGATGTTAAAATAGCTTGTAGATACGCCACCAGGTTGCTGGTTTCTTAAGTAAGTTTGCTCTGGCCTGCACTGGAAAGGGATATTACTAATGAAACCCCCAAGGAAGCAGAAGTTTACTTAGAAAACAGGTACTGCTCTTCCTTTTAAATTCATTATTAATCCAAACTGCATCCTTCAAGGAGTCACAGTGTTGCTGCACAGCATCTTTGTCTCAGAGGGAACGGATGGGTCTTGGTCCCTGTACAAATTGTGCATGATGCTGTATGCAAACCCAGAGGAATTAACCCTGGCTGAGTCTACCAAAGATCTGAATAATTTCATTCTGCCTGGCTTGATGTTATTTACCATTATGATGGGATTCCTTATGTTAAACTTATGGACTAGTTTCCTTTGCTATATGAAGAGATTCCCATCATCTTAAGTTGAATCAGGTTTGAGCTGTGTTTTAGTGTTAACCCTTTGCTGAGTTACATCCTGGAAACCTGGAAGCAAACTCAGCTGTGACGGCAGCAGAAACTTGCACTCAGGTTCAGATCCTGTCAGAAATAGACCTTTTATCCCCATATGGAGAGTTACGGAGATTTGTGTCCTCTGGGGTAAAAAAAGACGTAAGTTCCTCTGTTGTTTGCATTTTTGTGGTATTTAATAATATTTGTAGCATTAAATTAAACAGGAAACTCACGGTGAAGGTGAACTGATTTACATTTATGCTCAAAATGTTATTCTTTAAAAACATAGTTTCTCAAAGTGGAAACACCTGTTACCATGAAAAAGGAAGTACAAACTTGACAAACAGACCCTCTCCCAGGCTATGTGGTGATTTTTTTCCTCTTTTTAATGCTATTTGGATGGTTCTTCATGGCTGGAATAAAACTAAAAACCCTATCTTGTCCGAAAGGTTGGGTCAACAGTATTTTTTCCCCTGCCTAGTGGTGGTCACTGTGCCCTGATGAGCACTGACAGCAAGGATAAATCAGCATGATGCAGTAAAGCTGGCTCTCATCTATTTGCTGGGAGTGAAGGCCCTTCCTTCATTTGGTCAGGACTTTGGCAGGGGTGGTAGCTGTGTCTTCCCTTTGCTTTCACAGAAGGTTCTGAATGTGATAGAGATATGCAGTCTCGTGAAAGGAGTTTGCCCTTCACTTTCAACACAGGGAAATACTGCAACTTCTATTATATATATTTTTTCCTTTTTTTCCAAGAGGAGTATGTTAAAGGAAGGAAACACTAATACAAAAATTTCCTTTGGATCTTGAATTTGTCCTGTTCTTACAGTGATCATGGTAATTCTTAGCAGTTCCATTATCTGAAGCACTAAACCTAGATATAAGTGCACCAACTTGGAGACGAATTAAGGTCATAAGCAAAATTTCTTTATTTCATAGAATCATGGAATGGTTTGGGTTGGAAAGGACCTTAAGATCATCCAGTTCCAACTCTCCTGACATGGGCAGGGACACCTCACACTAGCCCATGTCACCCAAGGCTCTGTCCAACCTGTCCTTGAACACTGCCAGGGATGGGGCATTTGCCACTTCTCTGGGCACCCTGTGCCAGCACCTCAGCACCCTCACAGGGAAGAGCTTCTGCCTTAGCTCTAACCTGAACTTCCCCTGTTTCACTTTGACCCCATCACCCCTTGTCCTGTCGCTCCAGTCCCTGATGAAGAGTCCCTCTGCAGCATCCTTGTAGCCCCCTTCAGACACTGGAAGCTGCTCTGAGGTCTCCACGCAGCTTCTCTTCTCCAGGCTGAACAGCCCCAGTGTTCTCAGCCTGTCTCCATACGGGAGGTGCTGCAGCCCCTGCTCATCCTTGTGGCCTCCTCTGGCCTTGCTCCAACAGCTCTATGTCCTTCTTACGCTGAGGACACCAGAAGTGCACACAGTGCTGCAGGTAGGGTCTCAAGAGCAGAGCAGAGGGGCAGGATCACCTCCTTCAACCTGCTGGTCATGCTCTGGGGATGCAGCCTGGGACACAGTTGGTTTCTGGGCTGCGAGTGCACACTGAAGCTGGGTCATGTTCACTTTCTCATTCACCAACACCCCCAGGTCCTTGTCCTCAGGGCTGCTCTGAACCACTTCTCTGCCCAACCTGTAGCCTCTGCCATTTGACCTATGAAAACCGGCTAAGTGACTACCAAAAGTTGCAGACAGAAGAACTGGATGTGTTATTTAGAGGCCACTGATTCACAGTTTTCTTCTACTCCTTCCCTGAGGGCTGTGACTTTATGTACAGAAGGGTTCATTGACTAAATGAATCTTCCAAATATTGTTTCTGGATCTCCTAAAATTAATGAAGTTGTACCAGTTTCTGTTGCTTTATACCCACATGAAACGTGACATAAAGGAAGCCCTTTTCTAATCCTTAATTTAACCCCTACGCCTTTCTTTCTTCCACGAATTACTTTCTATAGGCTAGCTTGGGAATTTTATGGCATCTCAGGAGGTGATGTCTCAGTCACTTCATGGCCAGATGAGCAATTTCTTGGAAAAGGACTGATTTGTCAAACAAAGAATTTTTCATGCATGATCCTCTCTTTAATATTACATCTCATTGTGCAATTGTAGACTGTAAGGGGGTAAAAAAGGCAGATATGGAGTGTCAGAGGTTTGTCTGTATTGGGCTCTAGGGATCATGGAGGGGAGAAAGCATTTTTAGAAGCTCTAAAAAAAGTAAAATTATATTAATTGCTGCTGGTTTTACAGACCTGAGCTGAAGAGGTCGTACTCTTTGTGCTGTGTACAACATTCCAGGGGAATTTTACAGCATGCTGTTGAAAGATAGCAATTTTCATAGGAATGTTTCTCATATTGTAAACCCAAATGAACTCTGAATCTGCAAATCTAAAACTGTGAACTTTAGAGATGTATTGTTTAATTGAAACAATTGCAACCTGATCGCTAGATTAGTTTTCCTTCTTTCACCTTCTATCAGCTTTAAGCAAATACTTTCTTTTACTGTGTTTAAACGTGAAATCCTGTTTCCTGTGCATATGACCACTTCATATGTAATAGGCTGCCTGAAAATGTGAATATTTTAAGTGTACTGTTTGCATGATTGCAGAATGGCATAGCAGAAAATATTGAAGTTTTTGCCAAATCAATGCCTTTATGTCTGTATAGAGAAAAACAAGAACGTGATCAATTTAAACAGTGACTAATGTGTCAGGCTAAACCTCCTTAGCTGTGGTATATATTAGTTTTCTATCACTTGCTGGCTTTTTCAAGCATGATTGTTCAGCTGCAAATGATGTAGTGACTCCTTGAGTGAAAAGCTTTGAGCTCTAATGACAGGGGATTGACTTGTCCATAAAACCAAATGGGCATCTTTTACCCAGAGATGACTCGGAGAGATGAAAGTTCCCTGTACCACTTTGCATACTTAATATTCTTTTTTATTGATAATATCAGACATTGGAATAGATGAAACAAATATTTCCAAAGTCATGTAAATAGTAGCCTTCTAATTGTAGTCTTTGTGAATTGATTCAGATAATTTAGAAGATGTTTATTTTAGGTCTTCCATAGAGGTAGAGTAAATTTGGGTTTAAATGCAGCAGCTTTAAAAATAGTGCATTCTAAATAAAGCAACTTAAAAATAGTGTCAGCAATGTTGATGATACAGTATTTTTAAACAGGCTCTTTCCACTTGTCCCTGTATGCTTGCCCCTTTAAAAAATCAGGCAAAAGTAGGTTTACTTGAATAGAAGTAGGCAAAATCAAGCTATAGCAGAGCTAAATTCGGCTCATGAAGTGATAGGTCACCTTCTTAGCTGAATTTTAGAGTGTATGCTATGTTTGGAATTCGTGCATTTTTGTCTGTGTATGTCTTTTTTAGTTTGAGATCCAGCACACCAAGTATGAGATGTTTGAGAATAGTGTATAAAGTGGAATGCATCACTTTATGAAAGCAAGAATTTGAGCAGACACACAGAATTGGTGTCTGCACCCTGAGCAGTTAGCAAGAAGTTTGCCTGAGCAGCTTTTGCATGTATGAATACAGTGTGAACATACTCACCTGCATCTATGCTGCTTTGTCAAAGCTTGGAAAGTATGCTTTGGATCCTAATTTTTGCTTTTGATACTTTGTTTTTATACAAAAAGGTGATCAAATTCAACATCACTGAATCATGCGGCAGAATGGTGGTAAGCCTCCCAGCTACTCTTACCTCCTGTGTTGTAGCAGCCATCAGTTACCATCTCCTCTGCAGAAGCAGCTTTAATTCATTTTGCAGCTAAGCTGTCCTTTGCATCACAAGCAGGGCTCCACAGAAAATAATATTCTGATTGCCTCCTTCATCTTAACTCAGGGAAAACTTCAAGTGTTTTCTTTTTTTCCCCTGTTCCTTTTCTCTCTTTTTTTTGTTTCTGTCTCGTCTTCTGGTTCTGTTTTTCAAGATGTATTTATATGAGCAGAGCCAGTGTTTGAAATATTTTGATGTTCTACTCTACTTTCATCTCAATGAAATGTTTTCTTAAAAAAGGAAACAAATGAAAGGGAAATGGTGAGTATATATAAAGAAAAAGTTGGTATGCTTTCCCAGATGGAAAAATAAGACAGTTTTAGTCATGAAGTTTCAAAGGGAATGAGCATTAAGACTTCAGGGAGCCATGATGGATGGAAGCAGGGATCTTTGATGTACAAGAAAACAAAGGTGGTTTGAGTGGAGGATTTACTTGCATTTACACAGCTCTGTGTGAACAATAGACCTGTGAACAAAGACCTGGTTCTCTAGCTGGTTGTGGCTTCTTGTTGTAGCTCTAGGGGTTGTGTATGTCATGGATCAGCAACTTGATAACAAGGGTTCTGTAACTGCCACCGTTCCTGATGTTTGAATTTATGAGTTGTCATGATCAAATGGAGGAGAGTGGTAGGAAACAAGTAACTACCTACAAATGAATAATATATTCTGTTGTGGATTGAGTATCAACAGCTTACTTCAAAATACAGAAAACTGCTTTCTTCACCAAACAGTTTTAAATGAAGCTTCATCCCTTTAAGAAGAGACGTTTTGATGAGTTAAACATCATATCATAAAGGTACATTTCAGTGCCGTGTTTCCCCATGCTCAGGGAACAGCTTTTGTCCTCATTATAGGCATCTTGTCTTCCTGGGTGTTTTCAGAGAGTTTCTATTCAGCCTTTTGCAGTGAAATGGTGGAAAACTAGAAGAGCATCATGGGATGAAGGAGAGCTGAAATTGGTAGTGTTAATCCTGAAGGCTCTTCAACCTTTTGCAGCTGGGGATGTTTTAGTGCCATCTCATTGCTTTGTTCCTGCATGATGTTTTCTGCAGAACTAAAAAAGGAGACCAAACAATGATAAAAATGGGTTAGAATCAAAGACAGACACAGGCAAACAGCCATGGGGCTGGCATCCAGCTTTATATTTGGTTCCTGAATTCCAGTCTGTCTTCTCTGCTCTGTGAGCTCTTACCTGTATGTGAATCACCTAGGGTCATTAGATTTCAGTTTAATTTGTATTTTCTCTATTTCTAGAGGAATAGAGTGGATGTATATACCAACTGTAGAGTGGATATGCCAACTGCTTGTGTTGAAAGAGAGCTCCTAACCTCTATCTTCTCATCCCCATGTCCTAGGACTAACATCAGTATATTCTGAAACCTAGTTTCTTGTCTTGGAAAGCTCCATCTTCTTCCTGTAATCAGCTCCAGCACTCTTACAATTTAATGTTTATGTTTTGTCTGTTATTTGACATGTGTTCACTGGATAAATATCTGACTTGCTGTAGGCTGTGTCTGTCTTAGGCTTTTGGATGAAAAACAGCAGTAAATTCAACAGGTACCGCTGTCTTTTCAAGCAGTACTGGAGAAGTTATCCTTCAATAGGATTAGTACTGGAATTCTCTCTTTTTCATTTTGTTTTTCCTATGCCTGTAGGTCTGTTATAATTTCCTAGTCTGCAGGTCTGCTGTAATTATACTTCAAAGTTCCCACATTTTTGTCTTCCTTTCACCAAAAGGGGGCAGGTGTTCTGTCCTGCAGATGAGATTCATACATCTGGGACATTTGCACAGTGATTCAGGGCCTGGCTTTAGGCATATCAACACACAGCGGTTGCAACTCCAGGCTGGATTCTCATGTGCTGTACCCAACATACAGAGAGACTTAGGGCAGGCATTCCCAGCCTGCCATTTTTGGGTCAGCACTGGTTCAAAAAGCCAAGCTTAAAAGCCCTGTCTCTTGACGCAGTCTCTTGCTTATAACAAACAGTTACATTATTTTCGGGTCAGAGTCTGGAGTATATGGTGAGAGATGTAATGTTCTTTCATGTACCATTTATGCACCCAGAACAAGATTTGCAACATGCAGGGCAAGGGAGGTGCTTATAGGGGGTGCTGGGGATAGAGGAATGAGTTAAGCTGTACCTTTCAAAAAGAGATGGCTCTTGGGAAGGTGGGGAGGTACCCAAAGATGCTCAGCATTCATAGCACAAATGATACCACAGAGATGTCTGGCAAGAAAGATCAGGTGAGGTGCTTGCTTTCCCTCCTCTCCCTGTTTATGTCTGAATGACATGATTCTTAGAAAACTCGATGGCAGGAAGAAAGTAACACACTGAAAGTTTGTGCTCAGGTTTTGAACCAGATTTTGAATCTTCTCAGAAGATGCCCTACCCATCCGTCTGTTTTGAGTTAGTAAGAGGGGCTGCCTGTGTTAGCTGGCCCCGAACACATGATGAGCCTGGTGAGTGAGGCCGGTTCCTTGTTCCCACGTGAAGCTCGCACTCTTGCGGACAAGCCCGGTCCGGCTGCAGGCGGCGCGGCGCTCGC
>NW_009929757.1:113552-125595 GCF_000696875.1 Nestor notabilis | reverse complement strand
AAAATAATAAAAATAATAATTCATAATCTACTGGCACTCCCAGTGTCTACCCACTCCAGAGCTACCCAGCTTCTGGCAAGACTCAGCATCAGTGTTTCAGGCAAAACACAAGCAGTCTTGTCATCAGTGCCCCTAGAAGAAAGATAAAAGTGGTCCCTCTGCTCGCCAGTGGTTTGGCCCAGGCACCCCTGTCCCTGCAGCAGCTCTGTGATGCTGGGCTCCCTGTATGAGCTGTGATGGTAATGGCTCTGGTATGCCTGGATTTTTGAGTTTGAGGGTGATCTTGAGTACCTTTTTAAAAGGAATGATTTGGCGTCATAGCAGCAAGTGGAGTTTATGAAAAAGCGGTGTCTATTTATGAATCTGCGGCTTTAAAGGAGCACTGTGTTCCTGCTCGAAAGGGCTCAGCTGCGGCCTCGAGTTCAGCGTTGTTTTCAGCCCGTTCTTCGGGCTGCATTTAATTGCGCTGTTGCGTAATGTTTTCAAGCTATTTTGAGGAAGCGTGTGTACTCATCAAAATTATCAGAGAAACACAGATTCCCAGAAGCAGCCCTCATCGCAACGGAGCGCGCAAGCCTCCTCAAATACCCAGGCCTGATCCGCCTCCCCCTCCCACCAGCCTCTCCCTCCCTGGGCCCCCCCATCAATAATCTGCCTGCTTTCGCCAAGAGTGATGCTTATCAGAAAGGGCAGCTCAGTGAACTGGCAGGGACGTGATGCGAAGGTCACCCGGGGATCCCTGGCCTCAGGCTCAGCCCACCCTGAGCCTCCCAGTCAGCCCCTGGGGCACAGGGCTGGGGAGCAGCCCCACAACCACTTGGGGAGGGAGAAGAATAGGGCAAAGAGAGGGCAGAAAGAGAGAGAAAGAGCACAAAGGAGCGTGAGGCATTTAAATAGCACTTGGGACGGTTGTTGTGATGGGGCCTGGGCCCTTTTGGATGTTGCTGCTGACACTTCTAAACGAGCTGACAGCTCCCGGTCTAGAGGATTATGTTCAGTAGCGACTTGCTGTCCCTGCCAGTAGGCACAAACAAATAGCTTATTACATCGGGGCCAATGTTATCGAAATGGCTTTAAAGAAGCAGTCAGCTTTAGTCTCCCTCTGCTCATTAGAAACGGCGGTTAATCACTTGCTGTGAAAAGGCTCACCACCAGGTTGCTTACTTCTCCAGCCCTTCTTTGCTGCCCTTCTCACGAGTAAATCCCTTATTCAGCTGGTCCGTCCCCCACAATCAAGTAATTTCTTATGCCTGCCACCCACTCTGCCTGGATTAACCTCAGGTGGTCACTACAGTGCAGGTTCCTTGAAAAGTGCTGCCTCTGAGCAAACTCTTTGCGCTTTTTATTCCTAAGCCTGCATTTTAAAATCCCTCTGTGTATCTTGAACCAGCAAGACTCTTTCACCACAGGCTCTGTTAGGGGTTTAATAGCCTCCTGTTTCTCTTAAGTCCCGGTGCTAACAGTACTCAGCCTTACCGGTGCTGGATGTGTGAAGACTGCTGGTGGGAAGGCAGCGACCGCTGGCTCCCCAACCACGCTGGGCACCTTCTTCACCGGCAGTCTGGGCTGAGACGCAGCGGGCTGTGAAGAAGGTGGAAGAGCTCAGCCTGCGCTGACAGCAGGCTGCCCGTGTTGGCTAACTTAACATCTAGCATGGCTGGCATGGAAAAGCAGTCCTAGGTTTTTGAATGGAGGCAGAGGCCAGGGAGATTGGCTTATTAGATGTTAGCACTGTCTGATGTCAAGTGATGGTGCCAGTGTCCAGCGCAGGGACATTTTGATCACCTCTCTGCTCTACCTGTCTGTTTATTAGAAGCATCAAGACAGTGACTCAAGAATGAGGAAAATAACACTCCAACCCTAACGTGCTGCTAATGTAACCACAGTGGTTCAAAGCTCCAGCCAAAACAAGAAGACCTTCCTTCTGCCAGGTGCTGTAAGCAACTTTGCAAGGAATTACTGCCCCCCAACAGTGTTGTATGCAAGCAGGCCGGGTGGGCTTCCACACCTCACAGGGTCTCTATCCACAGATGCAGAGAAGCCTTTGACTGGTTTTCCAGAAAACCCCAGGGTCTCACTCTCACTGATTACAGGAAAGAAAAGTAGATCAGAGGGAAACATTAGAAATGCCTTTAAACAGAGAAACCAGGGAGATAACTGCATTCACTGAAGAAGCAATAATGTTTCGTGGGAGCATGGGGAATCTGTTTCACACTGCAAAGTCTCAGCTATCAGGATGCGATTTTATCTGTGTCGCCGTGTGCTGTGTTACTGCCTGCAAGACCCCCTGTGTGCAGGGCACTGCCTGCAAAGGCTTGGCCGCAAGTGGCAGCGTGGCTTTTGCTGAATCCCAGTGACAACGGAGAAAAGGAAGGCGCTCCTTTTCCATTCCAGCCATTGGTTATGGTGTGTGCCACCAGTAACCTACAATCTGGCTAGCAGAGCTGCCAGCAAAATTTACCTGCTCTGTTGCATGTGCTGCTGGTTTGCATTGGTTTTCCAAATTTGCAAAGCCTCTCTGGTGTCATGGAATCATAGAATAGTCTGGCTTCGAATGGTCCTTCAAAGGTCATCTGGTCCAACCTCCTGCAATGAGCAGAGACATCTTCAACTAGATCAGGTTGCTCAGAACCGCATCCAGCCTGGCCTTGAATGTCTCCAGGGATGGCACATCCACCACCTCTCTGGGCAACCTGTGCCAGTGTTTTACCACCCTCACTGTAAAGAATTTCTTCCTCGTGTCCTCTGCGGATCTCACAACAGAGAAATTCAGCCTCTGGCTTGGCTCCCTTGCAGGCAGTGTACAACCCTGCAGGTCTCTGACTGAGCCCTGAGGAGGGAGGCAGAAGCAAGGCCCTGTAGCACCCTTGGTGTGGCCACTGTCCTGTCTGTCCTCTGGGCCACTGGCAGCAACAGGGAGAGCCACCCAGGCTGTGCCTGCCCATGCTGAGCCCCAGAGCACTGTTACTGCAGCTGGAAAAAAAGGCCCTCCCCCAGCGCTCTGGGGCTTCGGGAACAGGGATTGGTTTTCTGCCATGGCTTTTGGCTGTTTTTGTGGTGTCGCTTGGTGTTCACGGAGGTCCTGCTGCAGGTCATAACAAGGGGTGGTTTAGCACCCAGCTTGAGCTGGCATATGAGAAAATCCCTTGCAGAGGGAGAGGGACTGTACACGCTGGCTCTTAGAGGCAGTGCTGGCGGCAGTGCCTGCCTCTGCCGTGCGTGCTGCAGCACAGCTACTGCTCCACAGCTGGACTGATGTGTGCTCTGGGCACGGGGCATGGAGCACGGAGCGAGTGGCCAAGTAAGACCTCAGCTCAGAGTGTCTCCACGTTTCAGGGGGATTAACCTGCGAGGCAGTGGTTTTTAAGCTGTTCCAGTCTTTCATTATGTGCATCGCAGTGCAGCTGCTCATGGAGTTTGAGAGTTCAGCTCCTGTGGCTGGAAGAACATTCCAAAGCACCTTTTTTCTCCAGCTGTGTGGACAGTTCCCCTCACCAAATTGACCCTGAGTGAATCACAGCGCCTTACTTGGGACATCCTCCGTACCTCAGACAAGGCTCATCGCTGCAGCCTTTCTGAAGCCACTGAGACACCAGCACAACCAGTCTGTGGTTTGCTACTGTAACACAAGTAGACCCGTTTTGGCTGAGGGAGAAGAAATGCTCATGGGGGACAGGGAGGCCCCTTTGCACAGGCAGCCTGCACGCAGCGCAAGGCCAGGCATGCGAGGAAGGACAGGCTGCTTTAAGACCTTCCTCCGCTGCTGAGGCAGCTGGGGCTGGACCGATGCCTGGGTATAAACTAAAGCAGCTTCACAACTGCTCTGATTTATGTCCGATTGCCAGCAGCCCCAGGGCATTTCTGTCAGCTGAGGTTTAACCAGCTGTAACAGCATCTTGGTTTCAGCTTCTCCTCCTGGTCCTCACTGCTTTTGCCGGTGGCTGAGAGTGGTCGGGGTGCAAGCAGCCCCATCTCAGGTCACTCAGCAGACAGATCTTCAGGGCATCTGTGCTGCTCACCCCAGTATCTTCTGGCCAGGTTACAGCCTGTTTTCCACCTCCCCGGGTGAAAAGCGCTTCCTACTCAAATGGTAGGTGTGACGGTGTTTTGCTGTCTATATCTGTACATATGACGTGAGCAGCGAACTCCTCTGCAAACCGCCCACAAATCACCCTGGAGTCAAAAAGCCCAATCACAAAGACTACAAAGAAAAATGAAAAGAGCCGTCTGAAACTCAGAAATAGACGTTGTACAGTAATTTTCCCTGTCTCTCTGCCTTTGCTGGAATTAATCAACAATCTCTGCCTGCAATTGCTGCGAGTAATTTATTTCGAGAAATGCAAAGAAAGAGCGTTTAGGATAAATATTTAAATTTCCTCTTCCAGCCCATCCTATTCTCAATCATTGTTTGTGTTCAGTTCAGTCAGCTATGCATAAGCTGATGCTCATTCTCTGTGCTCTGGATATTTACATATTTTTTTCTGTACTGAATCTCTGATCCCTAAGTCTTCCTTGGCTAGGGCAAGAATTATGTAAGTAAAATGTCCTTGGTGACTCAATTCTGGTGAGAATACCTATATAGGTACTACGCAGACCTATAATAGGGTCACCGAGGGCATGGAGAAATCCTTACAGCCAGGGATGGTGCTCCCATATGCATGTCAGTACCTGCCCTTTTTTAACTTATTTCCCCCTTCCCTATGGTGTAAGTAGTGGTGCTGAGGAGAAGGGAGCAGTATGAGCAAACATGCAAAAAGCTTGGTTCTGGAAGGTGTATGCGCACTAAGTTGTATGCTGCACATAAAAAATGAGACTGGAGTTTGTTGTGAAAAATGGAAAACCTTTACTGCAAAACCCATGCAAAACCTTTACTGCTGGGGGAACTATTTTAAAATGGGTTTTTTGTTGTTGTTGTTTTTTTCTTTTAATGGGAAAAATACCTAAATTGAGCTTTGGGAATAATGAAACAAAAGAGCATAAACTTCAAAGGCAGTGGTACGTATCTTTCAAATTGAGAAGTTTGAAAAGAGGAAGAAATGAGAGTGAACGATTAATTCCGACCGGTGATTGTTCATGCATGTGTGGGATGTGGGCTTCCCCCAGCTTCCCGTAGCCAAACACCTATAAAGACAGCCTGGATGGTCCCTGACTGACCCCCTGCCTAACCTGTGCCACCCCACCAGGGCTGCACTTCCCCCTTTGGTTGAGCTCTAATTAGCTTGTGCCAACAGAGGTTTGCGCCAGAGCTGGGTGGGGGGAAAGCAATATATAAACTTTAAAGACAGCTCATCCACCACGTGCAATTTGTATTTTACACCTCATGAATTTTAACAGCTGAAGTCATAACTTCGCTGTTAACCCCCTGTGCGCTGCCTTGGCGCTACCAGGATGGAGGCTGTGTCAGCACATCAACGTGGCTGCAGCTTGCTTGGCCGCAGAGAGGCTTTCCCAGCATCGCATCCCTGCCTCGGTGAGCAGAGACGGGATGGAGATGCATCTTTCCCTGCCTTCTCCCCCAGCTTTGGCGGTGCTGCAGCAGACCGCAGGAATTCCTTACTTTTTCTCCTAAAACAGCTCAGCCACTTGTTCAAGCCCTTCCTTCCATGCACATTCAGGCTGAGCATTAGAGTAGCAAATGCCCTCCAGATACCACTAAGCGGCTGCTTAAAAGCAAAATAACAAACATAAAACTACGGATGACTGCAGCATGGAGTTTAAATGCACTGCACTGCTGGCAGGCTGCGCACGTAGCTCTAGCTGGACGGCTGCATGCTTGATCTTCTGTGACTGTCATTTACACTGTCATTAAAAACCATTGTGGTGACTCTAAAGCAACACCTCGAAACACTTGGTGGAATCAGAGAGCGAATCAGAGAGAAGGTTTTTTTATAACATGAAAACTGCACACGGAGGTGAGAGCTGGGACCTCTGCTCCCCGGTGGTGTTTCATTATGGGCGCTGAGACTATTAAACCAATTTCCTAGCACTGGGCTGTGAGGTGTTTGTTGGATTTCCCCAGCTGAATGAACTGGCTCAGGAGCCTGCAATTCATTAAGCGAGTTATCAGGCTACAGCCTCCCCTGCTCTCTCTTTGCTGTGCCTGCGATCCCTAACATTCAGCTTGTTGTTTTTCCGATTTGGTACTGCAGGAGCCAGTTTCAAAGTCTCTTTATTTGGGGCCACAGTGACCCGGCACTTTGTTTAGTTGAGTGCGAGCCGCTGTGTGAGCAGGGACCAGCTATGCCACCAGCAGCCCTGCGGATTCAGCCCCTGCAGCCACCTGGGACGGCTGTCAATGAATGAAGTCAGGTAGCAGCATAGCCATGGTGGCCCAGAGCTCTGCTGGGACCGAGTCCTGAGCTCCATGGTGGGGTTATTGGCCAAGCGGGCAGCTGGGAGCAGTGGGAGCTGGCTGAGAGCAAGCTGAGCTATTTGGAGGGCATGGTGCAGGTGTACCCTGTGGCCAGCCAGCCTGATGTGTGCTGTCGGACCTAAGTAAGCTGTCAGCCCCTTAGCTAGCACTCTCAAGCTAACATCTTAAAGCGAGACAAAGCTGTAAGACAACATCTTGAAGTGTCTTAAAGGCAACACGATGTGTCCCTTAATGCAACCTACGCCACCCAAATCTGGCTTAGGCTTCCACATCAACGCCCCCTTTCAGAGGGTGTCAGCAAGGATGTGTTCCCAGCCACCCTCCTCTATGTCCTGGTTGCCAGAAAGCCATGCTGGGCTGTTTTTAATGTTCAGTCTGTACAGGTTTCCTGGTGAAGGGACAGAACCTGAAAACTGCTGTGAGGGACCCTTGGGAGCCATTGGTGGGACAGGGATTCAAGGCCACTGAAAGGCTGAGGAGGCATGAGCTACCACGCAGCCTACAGGTGTCAGAGGAATGCGGTACACTGGGTCAGTTTTTATCAGACTCAGAAGTGGCTCTGAACCAGACCCCGTGCTGCTGTCCTGGAGCCACAACAAGTCCCTTGATGACTCTGCAGGAGGCTGTGCTGGCTGCTCGTACATCCAGCTGCTGCCTGCTCCCCACTCTCTGAGTGAGAAGCAGGGAAAATTGGCCCGTGCTGTGGTCTGTGTGGCTGCAGCTGGATGGCTACTGATGCTCCAGTGTGTGGGGCTGCTGCTGAGGCATGGCACCCTCTTGGGAATATTGCTCCCAGAGGAAAATACGTTCTTTTGGGAATGCTCCAGTCAGGCAAGGATGGGTTCCCCCTCCCCTCTGGCTCTGCTTTCACCCTTCTTTTGGGTAAGGGTATGGCAGGGGATGACAGAAGTGCTGTGGATGCTCGATGATGCCGAGCTGTGCTGTGCACTTATGCTGGCGCTCGGTAGTGCAGGAAGGCCTTTTCTTCCAGGCCTTTGCATTTGCAATTTGAATTTAATCCTGTGAGCTAAAGATAGCTCTGGCTCGCCTATTGTTCCTCCAGCTGGCAACAGCTTTATTTCTTTGATGCTTTCAGTGCTCAGTCGTTTCCAAGGAACTGGGAGAGACACTTTTAATACAGAGCCTGTCCCAGTACTGTATCACACTGGTCACCATGTTCACCCTCCTGGCTCTCCCTTAGGTGCTCTGCTTCCTGCTGGTGAAGTCTCCTGCAGGAGCTGCAGGTCTTCCTTGCATTGGCATGAGCTTCATCTGCAGGTACCTGCAATGTCGCCATCCAAATCCCTCATCTGGCTTCAGGGCTTCTCCAGGAGCAGGAGTCTTCCTCAGGAACAGTCCTTTTGTGAAAGCCTTGCTCAGATATTTGGTAATTAGTCTTACTACCATTACTCCACTGGAAGAAGTGAGTGATGTGATCCTTTCTAATATTCTCGGTGGTTATTGGGGTTCATCTGGGTACCTCTTTAACCTGCCCTTTTTGAGTGTCTCTTTGGTAAGAATTTAGTAATAATTTATTTCAGGACCTTTCTGTGTTGCGTCAGCCAAGGAACCACATGCTCTGCAAGGTCACTGAATGCATGTTAGTCTCTCAAGTAGTTTGCACCGTGATTTGAAGTGGATTAATGTCAGTAAGCTCTTATCTCTGATTGCTTAGGTTTGTACTTGGTATATGTGCATCACATGCATGTATGTATCATACACATTGTGCTGTGTGTGTGATTTTATATCTTCTAATCCCAGGGACAAAACCTGAGTTTGGGACTGTTTCATGCTAATTCATGATGTTAATTAGCTATAGCAGGCAGTCAATAAACCAATATAAATGGTTTCAGGTTTCTTAGGAAATGTGCCAATACGAACGCAAATACCGATTTAGATGTGGACTTTTCACAGCACCTCTCGGTGAAACTCATTCATTAAATTAAATAAACGTGAGATGGCTGCAGGCTGCTGACGAACAGGAAAAAGGAGAATGCTGGGTCAGTAAATCCCTGCTTGGGCACACCAAGAGCACCGATCCGACCGTCAGGAGCAGTGGGGAGAGCCCTGCCTCGCTGCGGGCAGCAACCGGCTTCCTGGCCCTGCAAGCTGCAGTGGTGATTTCCTGGCTCTGTCAGGAAGCGCTGCTGGTTCGTACCTCTGGCGTGATGCCAAAAGGGTTGCTGGCTGTCATGAAGCGTGGAACTGTGCAGGAGGTGAATGCAGAAAAGGAGGAAAAAACAGTCAGGTTCCTGAAGCGTTCACCAGGGACACTTCCTTTCCCATGGAAGAAAAAGCTGTTCCTGCATGGAGGCAACATGGCAAAAATCAAACACTCAGCACAAGGGGAAATGTGCTTCTGGGTTCCCAGGTAAACTAAGAGGAATATCTGCAGCATTTTACCCCTTTTCTGGAGATCATACGGGTGCTTGGAAGACTGCATCTGAGTGTATGACATAAATACTGCTTTTAAAATACTTTTCTCCCCTCAGCCCTGTCCCAGTTCCTGGTTTGGCACAGGATGGGGATCTCAAATGAAAGCAGACTGCAGGAAAACACCAACCATTTGGAAAACTGGCCATGAAGGAGTGCAGCTATAGAGGACCAGACGCTTCAGCAGAGTGGAAGGAGGATATGAGAAGTCTTCCAGGAGTGGATTACCAAGTGGCTGTAGGGACGGACAAACACCAAAAGCATCAATTATTCACTTGAGCCCATGTGTTTTGGGCTTTAAATGGCTCCAGCCATAGGACTGGGAGTCAGATTTCCCCATGCAGCCTCAGGCACTTCTCCCACACTGCTGCTCAGGAGCTTTTCTCCAGGTCTGACGGGTGTCAGACTGAGGGAAGCTGTATTTTGACCCTGATAGCAAAGGAAGCAGACACAGGGAGCCTTGATTGTCTTGGTATAGTTGTCAGCGAATGGCTGTTCATGTCAGGCGCAATCTTAGCATCCCCAGGAAATGTGTGTACCTGTGCAGACACAGGTCTCTGCTGTACTGCGTCCATGTAGTCCTTCTGCAGGTATACCCACCTGGCACCCCTTAAAAGAAAAACAGCATGTTGAAGCATTTTTTTATTATCAGTATTACACAGGAAAAACTAAAGCCCTCCTGTAAGAGCATTTCGATGCTCTGATTTAAGGGACAAAGTAAAACTGTTTGTGAAGGCAAAGTGTGCCCCTGCGTTTTAGGCAGAGCAACACTGATGATTTTAATTGCATGTCCCTGTGGGGGAAGCAATGACAGCAGCTCCATTGATTGAGCTTCAGTCTGCGGTCACTAGCAGGCACAAAAACTTAGAGGAAAAGGACATGTCTGACAGAAAGAAAAATAAGGGTCTTCTCCCTGTTGGAAACCTTGTGGAAGACATTATATTTGAGGAGCTACTGATGCTGGGCAAGACATGTCTGCTCTACCAGTCCCTGTACTGGGGGGGCTGCAGGCCCATGTACGCAGCAGCATAAGGAAACATGCTGAGATGCCTCGTGCCATCAGTGTTGCGCTCTGGCAGACATCCTGAAAGAGAGAACGTCCCTGCCTGTCAGAAGAAGATATACGGTTTTGTTTGTCACATGAGATTAAAGGCACCATGGTATGGGAGGGAGACCCAACCCCTCACTGATGGGCTCTGTGCTCTGTGCTGTGGTTATTCATCTGGAGCTGCATGTAAGTGGTGTTCCCAGCGTCTGAAGGGACATAAGAATTACTTTATATTCCTCTGATTAACAAAACAATGTTACTATTACGTTACCTGCTTGTGCCTTTCTTATTGGCACCTAGAGAGACCCCTGCACCTCCCCGTGCAGAATGCCCTTGATTCCCCTCAAAGTGCCTCCAGGCGGAGCTGGTCCAGGGTCTTGCAGCCTAAAGAAGAAAGGGTTCTACTCAGACTCCAGACTGGAGCTCAGCCCAGAAGGCGTAGAGGGCAGAGTGCAGGCACCCAGCTAGGCAGCTCACTGCTTCTTCGTGTACACGTGTTGGGAGCAAGGGTGAGAAGCCACGGTGGCGTATGGAGGGCTGGGCAGCTGGATCCAGGTCAGGGGACAGATAACTCAACCCTCCCACCTACAAGGAGAAACATCTGCTGCTGCCGCTGCAGATAGCGCACACAGAAAAAGCCGTGGCGCTCGCTTCCCAGCATGGGCCATGCTCCCCCTCCTGGACCGCTGCCTGCCAGGATGAATCACGCTTGCTGCTGGAGCTGGGGCTTGGTCCCGTGCCAGGAACGTGCTCCAGAGGGAGACCGCAGAGAAATATGGAATAATTTGCAAATCCATAAAAAGCCCCCGTTGCTTCTCAGCGGGGGTCTCTCGGCAGGTGCCAGCGTGTGTTTGTTGCAGGTGTCACCCGTCCTTGTTTGCTCCCCAGGGATAGATCCCTGCGCCAGGTCACCCTGCAGGCCCGTGGTGCACTGGGGACAGGCTCTGAGTGCCGGGCTATATTGGTCTCACGCACGGGGTGGGGCTGCTCCTGCCGCAGCACCTTGGGAGCTGTTAGCCTGGGTGCGTGGCAACATGGTGCCGCAAGCGAAGAGGAACCCCGCTAGCCATAAAATGGCACAGAAGACTCCCAGGAGTCTTGTAGAACAGAATGGTAGAGTGTAATGAATAGTCAGGCATATGGTAAAAATGAATTAATGTCGAGTTGCCATCCACTCTGCCATTTTCTGCTTTCAGTTTCCCCGCTGTGCTTGTCTCCTGGCATCGCTGAATCTTGATTCAGGGAGAGGCAGCCAAGTAGCTTCCTGTGAAGCCAACATCACATCCTAAGTTGGCCAACAACTTGGTAGTGCTTTCTCCTGGCTCCATCTGGCTGGGACTCTCTCCTGGACTGGTGGAGAGTGACCCAGCCCTATCGGCATGGGTCTGTGTCTCCTTCCCTCTGGCAGGGAGCCTTCAGGAGATGCCAGCTGATGGGGAGCACAAGCGCCTCGAGCAGGAGCTGCCGTGAGCACATCAAAACAAGTCCTGAGTCTCAGCCCTCATCACCTGCAGGTGCAGTGGCCTGAATCCAGAACCACAGGAGGTTCACCTGGAGAGCTCTGTTGCTGGGTTGCAATGGCTTGTCTGCTATCTAAGGGTGCAGGCTGTTTTAGCAGACAATGTCCTGGCAGAGTAAAGGTGGAAAGGTCCAGCCTGGTGGAGCAAACTAGTGGGAATGACTTTTGGGAGTCTCATACATTGCTACAGGCAGCACCAGTGCATGCATGTGTGTATATACGCATGTGTGAAAACATATGTGCATGTGAGTGCCTTGAGTAATCCTGCTTTTCCTTGGAGTATTGTGTCCAGTTCTGGGGTCCTCAACATAAAAAGGACATGGAGCTGTTGGAGCAAGTCCAGAGGAGGGCCACGAGGATGATAAGAGGGCTGGAGCACCTCCCGTATGAAGACAGGCTGAGAAAGTTGGGGCTGTTCAGCCTGGAAAAGAGAAGGCTGTGTGGAGACCTCATAGCAGCCTTCCAGTATCTGAAGGGGGCCTACAAGGATGCTGGGGAGGGACTCTTCATTAGGGACTGTAGTGGGAGGACAAGGGGTAATGGCTTTAAACTTAAACAGGGGAACTTTAGATTAGATATAAGGAAGAAGTTCTTCACAGTGAGGGTGGTGAGGCACTGGAATAGGTTTCCCAAGGAAGTTGTGAATGCTCCAAGCCTGGAGGCATTTAAG
>NW_009929757.1:113202-113485 GCF_000696875.1 Nestor notabilis | reverse complement strand
GATCTTAAGGTCCTTTCCAACCCTAACTATTCTATGATTCTATGATTCTATGTGCCATAAGTCAGTTTATGCACTGTGAGGACACCCTGAAATGAAGTAGCAGAGCCTACATCACAAGCATCCCTTTCTGCACTACATGCAGCAGGGATGGGCTTTCTCCAAAACGAGTGTGCTGCCTCTTTTCCTGTGGCTGGAACTGCTGCTGTGTATGTCCCAACTTGAACAGGTCTCAGGAGATAAAACAGAGGGGCAGGAACACAGCTGAGGGGCCATGCAGGCAGGG
>NW_009929757.1:112442-113093 GCF_000696875.1 Nestor notabilis | reverse complement strand
AGGCTGAGGCAGGCATTTACATGCATGTGTGTGAATGCATGCATGCATTTGTGTGACAGAATATGGAAATGCTTGTGTTAAAGAGTGAAAGACAAGCTACAGCCTGGAGACATGTATTTTGCTGGAGCTACAGCAAAGCCTCCTCATGCTTTGGGGTACTTCCATCCCAGACCAGGGAGCATCGCACCCACTTCCCTCACCACAACACCCGCAGCCCCTTGTTGTGCCTGGGAGGCACTGCAGTTTTAATCAAGGCTCCTTGCTGAAAGCAACCTCCTGTTTTTCAGTCGAAAGTCATTGCTGACTGAAAAACAGCTGCCGTGGTACAGCGCCTATGCTTGGATTTCTTGAAAAAAGGGAATGCTCTTAGGGGCGAGAGGGCAGGAGATGGAGGTTGGGGACTTGTGCTCTGCTGCTGGCTCAGCCACTGACTTCTCGCATGATGGGAGGCAAGTCACTTGTTTTTTACTAATATAAAAGATATAAATAAGAGGGGGAGAAAGAGCAGAAGAGAGGAAGGGGACAGTGCTGTTAAGCAACCTTTGTGAAATGATTTAAAAATCCACAGTGGAAAAAGCCATAAATGTCTCACCACACTCATTACCGAGCAGCAGTGGCTGTGGCGTTTAGACACGAGCCGTGGGGGGGGTC